>NC_082698.1:13000787-13237606 GCF_949987515.2 Delphinus delphis | reverse complement strand
GATGATCACAGTAAAGCCCGCTGCCCTCTCCCCCCCGGGGCTGGGGTGGAGCAGCCTTGTCACTGCACGGCACTGGTGGAGTCGATGGTCACCAGCTACAGCCTAAAGAGAGGACGCTGTGCCACCCTTTCCCTACACTTTGCTTGGCCCAGTTTGGTTTCTCAAGTCTCACCTTGGAACTCCTTTGCCAGAAAGCCTTTCGTGACCATCCTAGTCTAGCCAGGCCCGCCCAGCCTCTGTGCTCCCTCTGTAACCCCACGCTGATCTCCCTCAGAGATAGCCCCTCCCACACTTAATGGGAACTCTCCTTTTGCTCACGGGACTCCGGGATGGACTGTGGGCTCCTTGAAGGCAGGGCCCGTCTTGATTCATCTCTGTGACCCCCGTCCCAAGCAGGAAGCTTTGCATATGGCAAGCACTGATTCCAGGCTTGTGGAATGAATGGTGTGCAAAACACTCAAACGGATAAGTTTTGAATTTCATGTCATTTTCCCTGTGTGCTGACTACACTTGGAGGAGGCTACTTAGTTAAATGAAAACCAAATGCAAACCCAGATCAAATCCCTCCCACCTAAACTTGTCGTTTGTGTAAGCGGAGCGTCAGTCAAAATAACTTGGGGGATGAAAAAGAATCAGGGCGCTCCACGTTTCTTCTTTTCATTCTTAGGAACTTAGCTTAGGGTTGTGGCTTCTTCCTCTCACCCTGACCCCCAGGCCTGGGATTCACTCACTCACTCACCATCCCCCCACACACCAAATAAAAAAGATCTCTGTTCTGATCACCAGTGTAATATAAACTTATCATAAAGAATCAGACAATACATAGAAAAAAAAAAACCAAGGAAGAAAGTAAAAATTACCTACAAGCCACTCCCGAGAGATAAGCCCTACTATCAGATTTGAGTATGTTCTTCCCGACTTGCCTGAGTGTATGTAAACACACGTACACATGTAAAAATAGATGTCATCATCATCTCCACAGCACTTTGTAACACGCTTTTGTCAATTAACATCACACCGTGACAGGTTTCCACATCAATAAATACAGTTCTGAGTCATGTCATTGTTTTTAGAGCTCCTTTAAGTTTTATTCATTACATGGCTTTACCATACAGTCTCTCACGATGGGACGTGTAGGTTGTTTCCAATCCCTTTGCTACTGGAAACAACACTTGCTTTGGACACAAGCTTGTACCCAAAAATCTGGGTGGAGAATGCTATTTTGTGTCCTATGAAAGGCTTGACAATACAGCTGTTTATTCCCCCACTAAATCGACTAATCAGTGTGGTGACAGCCTTAGAGTCAGAAAAAGCGTTTTCTCTTCTGCCCACATAAATAGCCAATATCATCAGAAGGAAGACGAAGCCTTTTGCAGGGAGCCTGGGTGTTTTCTCAAGTTGGTGAGGGAAATGCCCACATCCCTCTCTAGCCCAGCGAGTTCAGGGAGAACAGTTTTCCCTGCGGCCATCGCGCCCGTCTTAGGGGCTGAAACCTTCCCTCTACCAGTACACAGACGCGTGTTTTACTCTCTGGCATGACAACCTACTAGGGAAATACAGACAGAAAGCCCCAGAGAGCTCAATAAGATGACATAAACATGCCTATGTCTAGAAGGTGAGAATTAAGATCAAGCCCTGAAATCTTCTATCAACTTCCTCCCTTTTCATGAAAAAGGGTTTTCTTCCAACAGCCTGGAATCAAATGCGAGAACGTGCACCAGGATACAAAGGCACTTACATTTGTGAGCTCCAAGAAAAATCCTGATGATGTAACTTGATTGTGTTGACAAATTAGCCTAACGAGAATAGTTTCCCACTATGAATTCATTAAGCAAAAATGTGCAAAGTAGGTATTTGCAGCCTATTAACCCTTAATTGGCTCAACACTGAAAACACTTAATTGTGACGTGTGTCACCAAAATCCCTAGTGTAGTTAATCACTGGTAGACTTACAAAATTATACATTTTAAGTGATGATCTTTAATTAAAAATTATTTGGGATTATCTTTAGCCCCTGGCTTAAAATGAGCAGCTTGGGTACGCTTGAGAAAATGGTGGCAAAGACAGTAGTTTCAGGAGGGTTGCTGTCGGCTTGTAATAAGAATTCTGCGTATGGGGAATATGGAGATAAGACACAGGCAGTTTTCAGATAAGCTTCAAATGTTTCAAAGTCGTATGGTGGAGAGTGCTGGACCAAAAGAGAGGAGAGACCTTGCTCCTGCATGGCTGTGTGACCTTGGATACATCACTTCTCTGCTTTGGGACTCAGGGTCCTGATCAGTAAAATGTGGAGACTGGATTGGTCTGGTGCACGCAGGAGAGAGATGAAAATAAGTATTTTAATGTATCCATTGGCTCAAACAAAAGTCAAGACACAACGGATAAGCCTCTCACTCAATGGGTCAATGAGCAAGTGTGCTATAGACTCTAAAATGTGCCGTGGAAACTTAAAAAATGGAAACAACAAAAAGTGGGGCTCAATTCAGTTTTCTTTCTGGCTTCTGACCTCAGAACACTCACTGACACAGATATCTAACTGCCTTTCTCCTTCCTTGGTGGTCCCAGTAGGTGGGGAGGAAACTTTCATCCTAACCAACAAGCCCCAGATTGCAGAGAAAATACTTTTCCTAAGTTGGAAAAAAAAAAAAAAAAGAAATTTTGGAGTTGCACTAATCTTCTTTACACCTTCTGTCTCCTGCACGCTCCATTTCAGTGTCAAATACAAATTATAGCAGCATCTTTCGGCTCCCTGGTGACCCTTCATCAAGTACACAATTTTAATGATCTACAACCTAAGGTGGTTGAACAGTGGTTTCCCCCAAGAGACTTGGACGTCTCTGAGGTGTCTGTTCAAAAAACACAGCTGGTGGCAGGCCTGGAAACCTCAGTGGGGTTGAACATGGAGCAGGTGGAGGAAGGGAGGAGGCTGACACGATGACCATGTCCGTACAGAGTGTTGCTGTCACTTCAGCAACATGGCAGCCTCTGGCCTGACCCACAATGAAAGGAGGGGTGTTGGGAAGAGGGCGAGTATGGACTGGAGTGGGGCTGAAATGTCAGAAATATCAATCAAAGGGAAGTTGGGTACCCTTTTGTCATTGTGACTGGAGACCAGGAGCAAAGAAGGCCAGGTTCTCTGGGTGAGGCTCAGCTTAGCTCTAGTGTGGCCCCACCGTAGGTCAACTGAACTTCACCCATCAGTTATTCGATGTCACTTGTGTACAAGGCTGCAAGCTGGGAGGCAATGGAGCGTCCATCCATTTCCTCTCCTCCGCCTTCCACCCTTCTCTCCCAGCCAACCGGCTCGATATAAACAGACCATAGCCGCGCACTGATCAGCTCTGGAGTTTTGCTGGCCTGACCTCACCGGGTCTCTAGGCTCATAAACCTCTATCGTTTGGGCTTGGCTATTCCCTGAATCGCCCTCCTTGTCAATGGCGTGGACTCCATGACCCTTGGGCTCATTATGCGCTGACTGGGCTGTTTTTCTGGACCTCCTCCTGGCCAGGGCAAGCATTATGGCTGTGGGCGAGAGGCACCCACCTCTACCACTATGGCGTTTCCCTGAGGCGGTCCCTCTCCCTTCTCAGTGAGGGGTGAGGTGGGACACCATGAAGCATCATAGCGGGTTGTGAGGCGAGGTGCCTGATGTCATGGGCTTCAGGCCGGTGGGGGAGGGCTCATGACATCCAGAACCCAGTGTGGCATGGTTCCTCCTCCCTGGGAGGAGCCATGTGGAGAAAAGCCAGAAGGAAGTCTTTTGTAAAAGTCAGTGTAACCTTTACCTCCCCTGCTACCAAAGGAAACTATATAATCAAGTAAAACCGATAAAGGCAGAGCTTCCCTCATTGAAGTGAGGAACGTGAGTCTCCAGAGAACACTTAAACAGTTATAGTCGGGGCTTCCCTGGTGGCGCAGTGGTTGAGAGTCTGCCTGCTGATGCAGGGGACACGGGTTCGTGCCCCAGTCCAGGAAGATCCCACATGCCGCGGAGCGGCTCGGCCCGTGAGCCATGGCCGCTGAGCCTGCGCGTCCGGAGCCTGTTGTCCGCAATGGGAGAGGCCACAACAGTGAGAGGCCCGCGTACCACACACACACACAAAAGTTATAGTCACTCAGTGAATTCATGCTCCTTTTTTAAAAAAATAGAACATGAAACGATTACACTAAAATCTACTGACGCCCCATGACGAGGCCCACTTCCCTCCCCAGAGGAAAGCACGTTACAAGTTGGTGGGTATTCTTTTCGACCCGTAATCCACGCTTGTACACACGTCTCTGTCTCCACAGCATTGTCTTGAGTGTGTTTTATATCATTGTTCTCCTACTGTTGACCTGTACACACACAAGTGGTTCGTTCCTTTTGACTGCTCTATAGTGTTCCGCTGTACGTATACGCCCCATTTTACACAGCGTCCGCTGTGTGCATACTCCCCATTTTATACAGCAGCCCCTGTTGATGAGCATTTAGGTTATTCTATTTTCCTGGTCACACACAAAGCTTGTGCATGTATTTTTAGGCATAGGTAAGAGAGTTTCTCTACTGAGGAGAATTTTCCTGAGAGCTTGGAAATCACTATGCTGGGGACTTGGGTGCGGGCGTGGTGGGAGCGGCAGAGGGGAGGATGGATGTGAAGGCTTCATGGAGGAGCTGGGCTTGCACCAGGCTATGAAAGGGGAACCTGGGCTTCACATAGATGGAGAAAAGGAAAAGGGGGTCTGGAGTTGGGAGAGGCAGGTGATGTGGTCAAGGTGCCGACCCAGAGGAAACAGGAGGTTGGTGACTGGTGCCGGGGGAGGGGGGTTAGGTTGGCACGGAAGGGCATGCTCTCTGGGGGTTTGGCGTGGGACAAGAAGAGCTCACAAAGGTGTTTGTAGGTGATGTTGGACCCAAGGCTGGCTCTTTATTAGGCACCAAGGTTTACCTCTGCCTTCAAATCCTCGGGGAGGCTGTGATCTTGTGCCAGCACTTGTCTTCCCCCTGGCCCAGTAACCCAGGCCTCTCCTTTCTCTTGCCATCATGCTGCCACTCAGCTCTCACCCCTGCACAGCAGAAGGGAAGAGCCGGCAGCCAGGGTCACCGGCCTCCCCAGGGGTTGAGGGTCAGTGGGCAAGGCCCATCCAGGTGCTCGCAGAACCCTTGGGAGGCTTGCAGGAGGACGGTGCAGGCGAGCCCCCTCTGCGTGATCCAGGGAGAGTCCATCTCTTGGGCCCTGGGTGGAGCCTCATTGTTTCACGATGATGGAAATCATGGCCGTTGTCTGCTCACACGTTTGCTGTGCACCTGGCAGGGAGCCACGGTCCCTAAAACTACTGTGGGAAAGTGGAGGGGTGCCCTTCCAGATTGGTCCTGGGAGTAGTCACAGAAGCAGGACTCCGGGAGGGACATGGAAGCCTGAGGAGGGGGCTGCAGTGAACGTCCCTTGTCCTGGGTGGGGACGTCAATCCTAAAGCTCACTTTTGCTCGAGTACAGTCATATCAGGAGAAATCCTCTGACTGTGCCTGTTTCCCCACGTGCCTTAGGACTGGCTCCCTAACCTCTTGACATGTCCCACAGTGGGCTTACGAGTTTTTTGTCTTGCCTCTGGGGTAGGAGGTTCTGAAGACCACTGGGGAGCAGAGACAAGGGGTGACAGCTTGCGGGAGGCCTCAACTGTCCTTCCAGCCTCTGTCATTGTTCCCGCCCACGGCCTCTCTCTCCAGCCCCCTCTGAGGTCAGCACATGTTCCAGGCAAGAGGTCTGACACCCCGCGGGCTTCCAGGAGAGGGAGAGGTCTGAGCAGCGGAACTAAGGTTGGAGGGTGGAGGGCAGCGGGGTCGCCAAGGAAGCTGGGGCTGCCTCGCGCAGGTCCCAAATGCCAGGCTAAGGGGTTGAAACCATCTCCTGTGGGCAATAGGGAGCCACTGAAGGTTTCTGAGTAAAAGCAGCAAAGTGATCTGCTAAGGAAACGCAAGATGGATTGGCGGGGGCGCAGGGAGTCCAGCTGGGAGAGACCAAAGGAAAAAGAGCTGGTCTATGGGATAGCAGAGCAGGAGGCAGAGAAGGAAAAGCTACAGAAGAAAATCTGGAAAACTCAGTACCTGCACTGGAAAGCAGAGAGGCGGTACACACACAGCCCAGCCCCTAGTGGCTGGCTGCATTTTCTTTGGCAAAGCCTTCCTAATTAAGGTGACTTTTGTCAGGTGGATGAGTAATTAAAAGAGCAGAACTTCTAAACTTTGAGGCCCTTAGCAGTCCCGGGTCAAAAATAATGGTCGGGTCCTTGGAGACAACGAATGCCAAGGTAACAGAGAAAGAGGCCTGCTTCACTGGAAGAACGCGTGGCCACAGCCTCCAGTAGCTACACCCACCTCTGCCCCCAGCTAGCGAGGACGAAACCTCTCTGACTTTTGTTTTCTTATCCGGAAGGTGGGCACAGTGCTATCCCCAGTCTTTATGTTGTGGAGCCATTAACTGTGCTGATGAGCGCAGTGGGTGTTGACCACAGAGCCTGGCACAGAGGGACCACTTCGTAAATGGTAGTTGTCATTCATAACGGCCCGGCTGAAGCTTTTCTCAAAGCTTCTTCCTTCTCTCAGTGCTTCTCATGAGTCCCGTCTGATTTCAGATGAGTCTCTGCTCTCAGGATACCCCACGTGTCCCTTTGTCCTGTCCCGTCAGCCAGTCCTGAATTCCCGTGAGGATCCCACAAGGGCCATTTGAACTGCAGGCACTCACGGTTCCACGGGACTCTCCCCGGTGCCCTTTCTGAGGTCACCGCTCCCACAAGGGCCTTTGGATTCACAGCTTTGCCTGCCTGTGAATTTCTCTCCCCTTTCTCCTGGCCGGTGAGAGTGAAGGTGGGTATTTCTCTTGAAACTGGATTGAGGGGGTTGTGTACTTTTGTCTGTAATAAAACCCAGCCATTTTGTTGGTCCAACACAGCCAAGTTTTTAAGACGATGGCTTTGCCAAAAGCCATGATATAAAAGGGACTTATTAACACTCCCTCCAGTTAGCAGACAGCTCTGAATGCAGCACCCTAAAGTGTCCTACGTGCTCTTCTTATCACGTTGTCTGATTCTTCCCGGCATTAACGAGTTGATGCCAATGTTTAGCTGAGAATGGAGGGGTCTAACCTTGGGTGCCTCTGGGATGGAGGGAGCCCCAAATGAGGAGAGGTTTGGGGGCATCTGGGGTCCAAGGAGGCCAAGGGAATACACTGAAGAAGAGTGCCTCCGTGGAAGTGGACCACGGCCCAGGGCTGAGACCTACAAGTTCTTGGAATGTGCCCGATGGAGAAAGTGAGGATGGGTCGGTATTAGGGTCTCTTCTTTTTGCCAAGAATGGAAATGGAGCAGAGCATCAAAGTCCACTCAAAGCCTGGTGGCAAATTCCTGGCAGAGAACTGAGCTATCCCCATGACTTCAGAAGTCCAGGGGACTTTGCTGTGGGGGAGGAGTCTGCCACCTCAGCCTATGCATTAGGATTTGCATGTGTTCCTGGAGTTACGGAATGTGGATGAAGACAGGTGCACCATTTGTGGCCTCGTGTTTGCCTGTGCGTCAATGGCTGGAGGGCTCTGTCTTAGGAATGCAGAAAGGGTTAGGGAGCATGGTGACACATGGGGGAGGCAAAAAGCCTCGCCAGGGAAGTCACAGAATTTACGGTGGGAGGCGACTGTCGAGGACGCTTTGTTCTGTTTTTATCAGCTCAGCATTCATTTCAACCTTCACTGGGAAACACAACTCATTTTTTTTCCCCCTGGGAGAAAATTGTCCCTTTCTATTCTTAAACCATTAGGTTTGAGTCAGTTCATACTACTCCCTGATCCAGGGTAAGCACGTGAGTCAGACCTGGCCAATCAGAGCGCTCCACTCCCCCTCGGCCATGGAATGGTTCAGGGATGGGGCAGATGAACCAAGCCCATCTAATGACGCTGAATTCAGAGATTTTTCTTGATACTGTTGTGAATGAGGAACTTTTTTTCTTACTGACACTTAAGTCTGGAATTATTAGCAATCAGCTCTCTTTCAGAAGCACGAGTTCATGTACAATTCTTCTGGAAGAAATTTGTAAGTCCTGCCAGCTCATGACTGTCCCTTTTTGTTAATTCTTTCTGCCACACTCAAATTGATTGCTGTTCAAAATGACCAGTACCCGGGGATGCTGGATGTGTGAAATTGGTAAGCAGGCCATCTTGGAGAGGCAGGCAGCTGTAGGGGACTCAACATCATCCAGTCCCCAAACCGGAGCTGTGAGCTCACGACCAACTAAGTCAGGTGCACAAAGCTCTCTGGCACCATCACATTACCTGCCTATTAGTTTTGCCATCTTTTTTTCTTGTCCAACAATGAATTGATTTTCTCTAAGATAGAAAAAAAAGATAGAAAAAAAATGATTTTCTCTAAGATGTGGTGACATCCTGCCTACCTTTTTCTTGCCTACTCATTGATATTTTGCATGTGAAGACCCAGGCTCTGGGAGTGCCTGAGAGGTGCTGTTACTGCAGTTGGTGGAGTCCTTGCAGATGGTCTGCAGGGAGCTATCTGAGCTCTTCCCTACAAAGGACCAATTTGTGAAAAGAGCTTAAAGACGCAAGGATGCAGATGCCTCCACAGAGCAGGGCATGATGAATAGAGCAGCCCCGTCAGTTCCAGTCCCTACTGGCTTCCACGCAGGCATGCTAAGGGAAAGCCAGTTACGTGATTCCGCAACGAAGACCATGGCGTTCATTGACTTCCATTGCATAACAGAACTGCAAAGTTTGTGGGGTAGACCTGGCCTCCTCCGTGACTTAAACGTCTGTCTTTCTCTCCCTTGTCTCTGCTCTGCTTTTCCCAGTGTTGTCTTCATCCTCAGCGTAAGCCCCACATTCACATCTTTCTCGTGGCCACAGCAGTCCCAGGCCGAGTTATGGCCCTCTCTCACCCTCATCTGGCTTAATCTCTGAAACAAATTCTGATTGCCAACTTGGGTCACAGGCCCTCCCCAATCTGGCCCTAGGGATTGAGTATGGAGTATTCTGACTGTCCAGACACCCTGGAGGAAGTAGGTGTGGCCCCTTGAGTGACAGTCCTATCAAAATCAGGTGGGGTCAGTGCTGTTAATTTACAAAAGGAAGGGAAGCAAGGCATACCCCAAAGTAATTGAGATCTTCCGTATTCATGGTATAAATTTCTCTTCACAGGCCAGCTCCATCAGATTGATGTTAGCCGCCCATAGTTAGTGGAGTAGAAGGCAGGGTCTGCCATGGGCGTAGGACGTGGACGCTGTGGACACATGCTCTGTTTTTTGCTGCCTCTGAACTTCTAGGGCATGAGAGGCTGGGAAGTTCACATTGATTTACTTTGGAGGGAAGTTCCTAATCCCACATCAGAGTTGCTGATGCAGAAATCCCAAGGCACATCATTAACTTGCTCCCAGCCTCTCTCCCCTATCCCATTTCCCTGCTTCACAGGAGCGTTTCCTCCCTGTTAAGGGCCTCTGCTTGGGCTGGGGGAGGAAGCCGAATACCCTAGCTGAGGACCCTCCTCTTCCCCTAGTGCCAAACAGAGGTCCTCAAATATTCTCATTCTTGGGAGGAGGGGCTGTCCTGCGGCCAGGCTTTTCCATCCTGGATGGAGAGGAAAAAAACAGGAGAAGAGAAGAGATGAAAGAGAAGAGAATAGAGTTCTGTAGCAATCTGGACGCTTTACTCTGAGCTGATTCTTCTCTCCTAGTCAACAGCATCCTGGCTGGTGAAGGGAAAAGGGCAGTGGCCGGGACACCTGGGGTTGAAAGCCATCCCTGACTCAATGAGTGGAGGCCCTCGGCACCTTCTCTGGGCCCAGTGACCCCATTCCTGAAACAAGGGGTCAATACTTTACAGCCTTCTCTAGCCCAGACTTTCTGGAGTTTGATGACAGCAGTAGCTCTTTTTTCCTTCTCATAATGGTTTCTCACACAGGGCCGGGGAAGTGGTTCCTTCTAGTCACAGACACAGATGCAATCCCATACAGATTTTTTAAAGTTTGTTTATTATAATTCAAAAAAACTTTTTTTTAAAATATTTTGTCTGCACCACTCGGCTTGCGGGATCTCAGTTCCCTGACCAGAATCGGACCCTGACCATGGCAGGGGTAGTGCCGAATCCTAACCACTAGACCACCAGGCAACTCCCCCAATTTTTTTTTTCAATAACAAAGAGAACTTGGACCCACGTGGTCCTGACATATTTGACCTCCATTTGCTTCACTCTTATAGGGCGATGGTTTAACTGACCCCCAGTCCATTTTCAGTGACCATGAAACATGAGTCCAAATGCCAACTGTGCCTTACTGTATTACTTTTTTTCTCTTTTGCTGGTGACCTTGGGCAAATCACTTTGCTTCTCTGAACATGATATCCTTCCTCCGTAAAGTGGGGATGTCCACTTATTGGGCTGGTGAGATTTTCAAATATTTAATAAGGGTTTTGAACATCATAAAGAATCGTACAGGAGACAGGGATGAGCTGTTGTTAAACTCTCACTCAAAACTGGCCTAAGAATGGGCCAGAAATTCCTTCAGGCCTGTTTGTACTGTGCCTTGCACGTAGCAGACACGTGGCAAATATTTGTTGAATGATTGGAATCCCAGGGGCTGTTTGAGCTGCGGTGGATCCCCACATAGCACTCGGGCTGTGCTACTTCACGTCCCCACTGCGGATCTCTGATAGGACAGCTGGGAGGGTGGGTTGTGGGCCTGGAGCAGGGCTGTCTGGTACCTGCTTCGTGCCAAGTCCACTTACTCGCCTGAGATGGGGCATCTGTCAGCCAAGGTAGGAAGATAGATTTCTAACAGCTGGTGGAGGGTGGGGGTGGGAGGGGGCTTGTGTTTTTCTGATCGTGTTGTAGCTGTTTTGGGAATAAATTACTGTGGCTTTATAGCCCTTACAGGAGTTTCTGGAAAATCTAATTGGATGAGTCCCAAAAACTGAATTCTTTTTCGAGTTTCCAACTCCCTCAGATCCTCATTTGGAAGGAAAATGGGGTCAGCCTCTTTGCCTTTGACAGACACCCAATCACCCTCCTAATGGCGTCACCTCTCCTTGATCTTGGAAGTCTCTTTTTTCCCAAAGGACTCCAAGGACATGGCTGAGCCACTCAGACACACAGCCACTCCCCGAGAGTAAAGGGGCAGCTTTGGAAGCCTTGCCACCTCCTTGGTCAAGCGATCAAGCCAATCAGGACAGAGCTGGGGGGTGGGGCGGGGCGCGGGAGAAGCCGCGCCATCCCGCCCAGGCTCCTTGCCCTGTCCTCCGTTCCTCTCTCCTAAGAAATGGGCATTGACATCCAGAGAATGCTTTTACGCCGATGTAGGTGCACACGGCTTAACAAGCACTGGCGATGCTCTACTGTCAATTAAATTAAACACCCAGCCCCCCCCCCCCGCCCCAGCCCCCATCTTAGAAAAATGCTCTGTGTAGCCAAACATCTGTAGCCCAGGATATGTGATCTCCCTCTGTTTTGTTTTGCTCCAGACAAAATGGTGGAAAAGCTGAAATTTATGCCTTTGGAATCTGAGGCATTAACCGTTGTAAATCAGCATTTGGTGCCCAAAGGTAGCAATTACTGCTCTCATTAATAGATTTTCCCCAGCCTCCATCATAAAACAACTCTGGAAATGTCTCCAGGGACAGGGTGGGGGAAGCGTGCCTGGGGATCACTAACAGTCAAGCACCCTGGGCATAGAGGGAGGCCGCATTCCTCTCCCCAGGGCCAGCCCAGGGGACGTGAGAGAAAGTGCACACACACAGGGTCCCCCAGACAGGGCGGGGTGGGGGGGGGCTGCTGACATGAGGTGCAGGTCGAGCAGAAGCGCCACATCTGTGCAAGGCCTCCCAGGCAGGGTATCAGAAACACTGGGTCTTGAAGAGGAAAGGACTGAGGAGGCAGGACAGGCGGCCGAGGGAGGGATGGAGACGTGCGGGTTGGAGGGCGGGGGGGAAGGAAGGCTCGCATCTCTATGACTACAGGTGACTTTCTTCTTTTGGGAACGCCAGGGCTGGAGGGCATCTTGCCTTCAGTAATGACCTGGGCACAACGGGGCCCCTTGGCTTGCCCAGGGTCACCTGGCGAGTCAGTGTCTAACTCAGCCATGACCATGGAGAAAAATGTAGACGCCTGCCCAGTGTTGACCGTGGACCCTTTCTGTCTCTCTTTGGTTGGAACATAAACTGGATTTGTACCCAGGAAATAATTTCTTCTGTTCTGTAGATGGAAGCATGGTGACGATGCTGAGGCCACACATGTGGCCCCTGGAAATGGTAGATGAAGACGCCTCGCTGGGCTGGAGGAATGGGCCGATCCCCCTCCGGGCATCCCTTTGTACCTGAGGATGGGTGTGAACACGGGGCAAAGAGAACAGAGCGTTCTCTCTGCTACTTGCTGATCCCCACCCTAGTTTTGTGTTATTTTTCTTTTCCGGTGGGATTCTGACATCTCTTTTACTGGGATATTCGTTTGTAGAAAGAATCCATACGGGATTTGGATTCGACGGGGCCTGTGTAAGGATCCTAACTGCAGCCTTAGCTGATGAACAAGCTGTGAGGCCTCGTGAAAGTCTCAGAGCCTCTTCCCTCCTTGTCTGCAACGGGCACCGTGGTTCCTCCATGAGACGGCGCTGTGAGGGTGGGGGCCCAGCTGTGTGCGCAGCGTGTGTGCCAGGCTCAGCAGCTAGCACGGGGCAGGTGTTCACAAGGTAGTTCTGAGTGAATGGAAAAGAAAAGGTATCTATTGGTGTAGAACAAGAGCGGGGTATCCTACCCTTCCGGGTCAGTTTAATTCTCCCCCTTGCAATTTACTCAGATGCAAGAAACCAAAGGCTTCCTGGTACTCGGGCAAAGCTTGGCTCAGAGAAGCTGCCGTGCTGCTCGGGGTGCACAGCCGAGCGCCCAGCAGGCGGTCGGCTTCCCATGTTCCCTATGCCTGCCGGCCCGGAACCTCGCCTCCAGCTCATAGCAACTCCACCAGGCTGATTGACAGACAGCATTGCCCCTTGTTTGTTCATTTCTGTTGTGGTAAAATATACATAATATAAAATTTACCATTTTCTCCATTTTTAGGTGGGCAGTTCAGTGAGATTAAGTACCTTCACATTGTTGTACAATCACCACCACCGTTCGTCTCCACATCTTTTGCATCAATCCTATCCTCGTGAAATAATAACTCCCCCTCTCCTTTCACCCAGCCTTGGTAACCTCTAATATTTCCTGTTTCTATGAATTTGACTGTTCTAGGTAAACTCATGTATGTGGAATCATAGAATACTTGTCCTTTTTTGTTTGGCTTATTTCACTTAGGATAATGTCTTCAGGGTTCGTCCGTGCTGTGGCATGTGTCAGAATTTCATTTGTTTTTTTTTTTTTTGCGGTATGCGGGCCTCACTGTTGTGGCCTCTCCCGTTGCGGAGCACAGGCTCCGGACGCGCAGGCTCAGCGGCCATGGCTCACGGGCCCAGCCGCTCCACAGCATGTGGGATCCTCCTGGACCGGGGCACGAACCCGTGTCCCCTGCATCGGCAGGCATACTCTCAACCACTGCGCCACCAGGGAAGCCCTCATTTGTTTTTAAGGCTGAATAATATTCCGTTGTTTGTATGTACCACATTCTGCTTATCCATTTGTCCATCAATGATCATTGGCGTTGTTTCCACGTTTTGGCTGTTGTGAATAATACCACCATGAACATGGGTATGCCATATCTGTTTGAGTTCCTGCTTTCGGTTTTTTGCATACACACTAGAAGTGGAATTACTGGATTTACGGTAATTCTACATTTCCTTTTTTGAGGGGCCACCATACTAACCCTTTTTAAAACTTTCCCAGTGGAAGGGCAGTGCTGTAGGGGTGGTGTCTGATGAGAATAGACGCTCTGGGCCTTTCCGAAGTTAGGGCTGGCGGCTGGCGGTCCTGGGACAGGGAGGACCCTGGAGCTGGCACAGGGCACCCCTTGGCAATTCAGCACTGCCCTCCACCAGCTGGGACCAGTTTTACACTAAGCCTTGGGAGAAAGGAAGCACTAGCTCTGTTCACCATGGATGGACAGAGATTGTTTTGCTTCTTATGATTAAACACCAGCTAAATCCCCCACCCCATGTATGCACACACCAACTCCAGATTTGGTTCAGAAAGGTGACTTAAGAAGTTTTAAGACGTTGTGATGAAATACATGGGCTTTGGTGCCAGTTCAAATTCTGGTTTACAACAAGGACCTACTATACAGCAGAGGGAACTATAGTCAATATCTTCTAATAACCTATGATGGAAAAGAATCTGAAAAAGAAAATATGTATATCATTATATATATATTATATATATATAACTGAACCTCTTTGCTCTATACCTGAAACAAACACAACATTGTAAATCAACTATACTTCAATTAAAAAAAAGAACAAAACCCCAAATTCTGGTTTAGTCACTTGCTAGTTAGGGATCTTGGACAAATCATTGAACCTGAGAGCGTCAGGGTTCACATATAAAACTGGGGTCGCAGGTTGTTGTGGCCTTAGAGGGACATTGGATGTGAGAAGCTGTGCACAGTCTTGGGCCAGAGGTAGCTCTGTCCAAGGACTGGGATTTTGTTCTCGGAGGCTGCTGACCACGCCATGACTGGAGGGGTTAGACGATGTCCGCGACTGGCCGCTCGGTTCTGTCTCACTTGCCTGCTCTGGAGGTGGAGGGTGCTTGAGCCCCGGGTGTTCCACATTCACTGCCGGGTCTCCCAGGTCCCGAGGCTGGCGCTGCCTGTGGGGAACGGCCCACGGTGGGGGGATTTATTATCTCTGGTGTCCGGTGCTTCACGGGTCATGTGACATGGCTAATCCTTAATTACACCTAATGTTAAAGGTCAGTCCACCTCTGGGATGTTTCCCAGCTTGAAGGTGCCTATGGAAAATTAGTTCATTCATAAAACACAGTGTCAGGTTACAGACCTAAATGGCTTCCCCCAGCCTCTGGTGGAGATGGGGTTGGTGGAGGCTGCTGAGAAACATCCCCAAGCTTGCCTCCTGACTCATCCGTTACCTCTAACAGGGTGTCAAATGAATGATTCCCTTCCAGAAAGATAGCAATCGTGCCCAGAGGAAGGGTGAGTTCAAAGGGCTTCAGAAGCATCGAACAATCACTCAGATGGGCAGAGGTCAGCGTGGGGGATGATGAGGCCCAGGAAATTTCATGGTGGTTGTTCAGCTCCCCTGTTCCTCAGCAATTGTCCCCCCACCCCCATGGGTGCTATACTTTGTATGGTCAACGGAGACATTGCCAAGCTGCTGAGAAGTGCTGGGGCCCCGACTCCACCCTGGGCAGTGCCCCAGTGGGCCCAGAAATCATCACAAGTGCCTGCCCTCCAGGGAAGCTTTGCCGGGTCCAAGTTCTGCTTGCTCTAAAGATGACTTCCCATCAGTCCAAAATTTATTAAGTCATCCAGCAAATATTCATTGGGCACTCACTGTGCCAGGTACTGTTCTAGAACCTGGGAAGGGATTGCAGTGACCGAACAGACAAAACAAGAATGGCTACCCTCCCGGAGTGTCCATTCTAGTGGTGGGGGGAAAGACAGACAATGAATGAAATGTAGTAGTAAAAGGATAGCGTTATCTGATGGTGATAAGTGCTATGGAGAGAAAGAAAGCAGAGGAGGGAGAGAAGAAATACTAGCCTGGGTATGTGCTGCAAGTTTTGATAGGGTAGTCAGAGAAGGCCTTACTGTAAGTTGAGAGTGGAGCAAAAAAAGGAAGGAGGTGAGGCAGTAAGCCATGAAGAGATCTGAAAGGACAGCTGCTCCGGGCAGGGTGAAGAGCAAGCACAAAGGCCCTGAGGCAGTAGGATGCAGGTATGTTTGAAGAGTAGCAAGGAGGCTATGCGGCTGGAGCAGGGAGAGTCAGGGGAAGAGTAACAGAAGACGAGGTCAGGGAAAACAAAGACCATGCCTCGGTTTCTCTGCCTCTAGCCCTGTGCTCAGCTTCTGTGCCTCTAGCCCTGTGCTCAGTTTCCTGGCCTTGACCATGGATGTAATATTGCCGGCTATAATGTTTTAGAGTAGGGATCAGCAAACTACAACCCTTTGGCCAAATCCATCCAGCTGTTTTTGTAGATCAAGTTTGATGGGAACAAAGCTGTACCCATTCATTCACATATTGTCTATAGCTGTGTTCAAGCTAGCAGGTCAGAACTGAGTCATTGTGACAGTGACTGCATGAACTGAAAGCCTAAGATATTTACTACCTGGTCCATGTTCTAGGTCACGGGCTTTGGAGTTGGACCACATTCGTTCAGATCTCTGCTCATTTATCGTCCGAGCGGCCCTGGGCAAGTTACTTAACTTCTCGGGGCTTTAACCTCCCATCCGTAAAATGCTGATAATATCTACCTTACAGAGTTTTCTGAGATTAGATAAAACAACTAATATGGAATGCATGCCCCTGATAAATCCAAATACTTTTTAAGGAGTCAGCAGAGGGTGCACAGTCCTGGACTCACAGGGACAATATATTAGCAAAAGTTTTCATTGGTCTCAGTTTTCATTAGCCTCAGTTTCTCTGTCTGTTAAGTGGGGATAATTATTTGTGACACTGAAATGAGATAAGGTGTATGGCTTGGAGCAAGCACATATTAAATGGAAGTTGCTGCTTTTATTTTCAACAGCTTTACCTTCCATCGTCTCCTGTGTGGGGGGCCATCTGCAAATTCTCCAGGATCTGGGAGAAAAATCCAACATCTGTCTGTATATCCATGTGCTGCTGCCCTGCTACCGGCTCCTGGTACATACCTCAGCAGAAGGGAGTGAGTATTAAAAGGCCTCCCTTTCCCACATCTTGACATCCGGCCTAAACCCACGGCTACCTGAAAGAGCGCCAACCTGTTCAGCATGTTTGAATTTGCAGATAACCTCTTATTTATTCTTAGAGTCTCCACACAGCTGAAGCTTGTCATGGGTTTTTATCATGTGGCAATAAGTACTGCTGGGGAAGGTCTATCTTCGCAAAGCCCAATTAGCGTATTCATTTATTAGGCTCTTTTATCGTCAGGTAAGAGTAATAGGAGGGTCACTGTAGGATTCTGCCCGCTGAAGCCGGTTTGAGCATTTGCCGATTTGCGGGGGTGGATGGCAAATGGTAAGAATTTGGGATGGGATGGCGGTCTGGACTTGGGAAATGTTGATTTTGTTGGAGGACTTTGTCACGCCGCCTGGCTGTGATGACAATCCACTTGAGTTACATTGCATTAAAAAAAAAAAGTGGCGAGAGTCCAGTGGTTGAAATGCAGACGCCCACAATGTATTTATATTTGCAGTGCCTGGGCCATGTGTGCAGTGATACAGCGAACAAGAAAGTTGTGGAACTGAAAATAACATATGTCTGTCTCAAGTGCCAGAGGAAATTGTAGCACTGGCGAGAAGGGGAAGGGTCCAGATTTAGAGATGGGGAAAGAAATATGCTCCTTGTTCAACCGTGGTGTTTATACACAAGCCCTCATTTCTCCTCACACATAATGAACAGCTACAAAACTGACAGGAAAACAAATGCAAAACGGGGCAAGTTGATTGCTTCTTTGAGAGCTGGTTGGCGTAACGGAGTCCTGGATTGAAAATAAAGTTCAGGCAGATTGAACTCTGACCCCCCACCCCCTTGTTGCAGTTTTCTGAGTTCCTGGGATCTTGTTCATGAGAACGAAGCTGTGGATGCAGCTGAAACGGGTCGAGGTGGAGATGGTTAGAAAGGGATTCCTCCTTCACCACAAACCTCCTTGACTTAAAAATGATTAAAATAAAAACTCTCCAAACCAATTACTTTCCATCTCTTGAGAGCCAGAGGATTGTCTAGGGTTTTTCTGGACACAGGGACCCCGAAGATCATATTTCTCTTCTGGGTGGGGTGATATTTTTAAGGCTTGGTTACCAGCCTCCAACTCTTAATTCCATGTGTCTATATGTATAAATAGATGTGACTAAATTTAAAAAGAAATAATATTCACATCTTTGGGTTTTTTCCATCCTCACAAAAAAACAAGTAATGGTTTTGACTTCATTTTCCACATTTCTCTGCCGTTTTGACGTTAATCAGACACAGCCCAAGACGAGGAGCACATTTGGTCTTTGCAAACAAAAAATAGAATTGGCCTCTGACTCCTCTGGCTGGTTCTGTAACTCATTGCTCTCAGAGCACCCCTGGCAACCCAGAACCCCAGCTCAGACCTCAGATCCAGCTGGAAACCTCCTACCACGGCCCTTGGCTTGAAACTAGACCCTCAAGATTTTAACATACATGTTGGCCAAGCCACTTACATCTAACTCCCCCTGCCTCAGTTTTTTCATCTGCAGAATGGATGTGATACTCTGACCACCTGTCAGGACCAGAAGAGGTTGGGAGGAGTTGGAGAAACACCCATGGTGGGTTTCGGAGTAGCTGCTGAAGTGAAATAGAGCCCGATGGCCACTCAGCTATTGTTTTCAGCTTCTTCCTCACCTTACTGGTTAAGTGTGGCCAACACCCAGTTTTCACGTCAGGCATGCTGGCCCCAGGGACCTGAGCCTGGGGGCTAAGCTATCACAGCCTGAACACCTCCTGCAGGCCAGCACCAGGTGCCTGGCCTTCGTTTGCTTGGTCACACCTCACGACAACTGCCAGAGAGGCATTGCTGGTTCCATTTCACAGACTGGGAGACTGATGAGCAACTGCTCCTTTCACACCAATCGAAACGTAATACTCCCAGCGGTTAAAAAAATATGTTACAACCAACCAAAGAAAATGTATGCAGCTGTCTGTGGAGGAGGATGGGGCAGGTGGGCAGAGAGCAGGGCATTTAGACTGGAATCTTGGGAGGAGAGCACCATATCCTTCCACCTCTTGTGTAGTGGATCTAATAGTATCACCCTTACCTCGAAAAAAAAAATCTGTTTCTACCCAGATGTCAGAATATGTCCTCCTTTGGAAATAGAATCTGAAGATGTGTAATTCATTAAGGATCTTGAGAGGAAATCATCCTGGATTTAGAATGAGCCCTAACTAAATCCAATCACTCGTGTCCTTCCAAGGAGAGGACAGGGCACAGACACAGAGGGAAGAAAGGCCATGAAGATAGAGGCAGAGGCTGGAGCCAGAGGACGCTGGGAGCCACGGGGAGCTCCCAGGCAAGGAAGGATGCTCCCCTAGCGCCTTTGAAGGGAGCATGACCCTGCTGACACCTCAGTTTTGGACTTCTGGCTTCCAGAACGGTGAGAGAATAAAGTTCTGTTGTTTGAAGCCACCAAGATTGAGCAATTGGTTAGCGCACTCTTAACAAGCTAACACCTTCTGGCGAGCCGTTTACATTTGGTCACCAGAAATAAAGGCAGGCAGGAGCTAGTACTGAACACACACAAGGAAGGGCTAACTCTGTAAAGGGAAACATTAAATCTCTTTGGTAAAACAAAACAAAAGGCAGAAAGTCCCTTGTTCTTTCCTTGGAGCATGCCTTAGAGGTAGAATCCCTGAGTCTGCGAGGAGTCCAGCAGTGTGAGGTGTGGGATCAGGGGAATGATGTAAGATGATATGATTTATTGCTTTGTTGAGCAATGTTTTCAGCTGTGGATCTTGCTTTCAAGCTTAAACTATTGCTGAAATAACAGGCAGGCCAAGGGACTTTTGAACACACACAGAATATCTCTGGTGACAGGAGAGCGAGCGTGGCTGATGTTTCTATGGGGAAGTCGGGAGGTAAGCGGTTTGAAGACTTGATTATGGAAACACTGCACAGGGTGACCAATAATTGAGTGACATTGGGGTATGGGGGACATTGAAGTAGGCTGGTGCAGCCTTATCTCCAAGGGGCTGATATGAGAAGTCCTTTACAACAGGACAGCAGTTGGGAGGGGCGGGGGGGGGCCTCTAACCCCAAACAGGTGAGCGGAAGTGCTGTAATTACCATTATTGTGGTAACTAGAGACCTGGGAAGGGTCAACACAAATGTGAGGCCAAATTTTGAAGAGGACAAATGATATGACAGATGAAGGAGGACCAGCCAAGAGCAAATCACAGCAGCTCAGCTGGGAGATGATGACAGCAGAAACCGGAATCTTGGCAATAGTCGTTGTTAAGTATCCCGCCATCCATGTGTGAGATACGCATGTGCATGTTGTATTTTTAAAAAGAGATTAAAGTATAATAATTAGGAGACTTTATTAATGCCTTTGGAGGAGTTAGAAATGATCATCTGTATCCAAAATGACACACAAATTTCTAACCTGGGGCTGAGGGTATTTCTGGGATGACTTAATCTCAGGAAACTGGCAATCTGTCACTGGGGGAGGGTGAAGACAGACCTGCTAGGGAGGGGGGAGGGGTTAGTCCGGGAGAGGATGGGAGAGGGTTCTCTGGAGCGAAGGGCTTCATGGCTGGGTGTCCGCCCCACAGAGGAGAGACCACCTGCTCTCATCCATCTCTCTGTTGGAGTCCAGGGAGCTGGTCTTCCCACCAGGCTCTCAATCTGTGCTCAAATCACAGAGGTCAATAAGTATTCAAGTTGATGAAAATGAAGACGTGATTTATAATGAGATAACGGCTCCCACATTTTGAAGGAGACAGTATAAGCCAGAGGCTCACAGCCTGCGCTCTGAAGTTTGAAGCTCGAGTTCAAATCCTGCCTCTAGCTGTATGAGGTCCACCTGTGTGAGGTCTCAGAGCAGTGGATGCCTCCGAAGTCATGAGATCAGCACATCGTATGTGAGTCTCACATTGCTGAACGTAAGAGGAGTGGGTTCTAGAACCACTAGTGGTTGTGTTCGCCGACGTCATCCCATTTCATCAGCACTACTGCACGGCGATGGGGTGGGTGTGTGTGTGTGGGGGGAGGTGTTCTTCCCCGAGTCATACACGAGGAAACTGAGGCTCGGAGGACTTGAGGACTCATTTGCCTGAGGTTCCTCGCCTGGCGCCTGGTGAGCTGCATCAGTGTAAGTCACAGTCCCTCTCGTGAGTGAGTGGCCTCACCGTCCTAAAGGCACCGTGGAAGGTGGGTAGACCCATGTGGGTCCTCTGCTCCGCCACCTCCACTTTCTCTGTGCCCTGCCTCCTTGTCCCAGCCTTTCATCTTAATTACCATTGGGAATGGACCCTGTGGGAAGCTGCTCTGGGGCCCAGCGGCAGTCTCACCCAACAACGATGCTCCTCCTTAAGAAAAGACCATCTATATTCCACCTTCTGCAATGCCTTCCTGAAGTTCACAGGCATGGCCTGTCCCTGGGGAAATGGACACCACGGGGGTGGGGCAAGGTCAGCCGTTCTCAGGTCTGATGCACACATTCAAATCACCTGGGGCCACTTTCAAAGGGCCCCATGCCTGTACCCCACCTGAGCCCAGCTGCTGCTCTATCTACCCAGGTGAGTCTGGTGTGCGGCCGGGCTTGAGAACTACCGCCAGGGCACACTTCTCCTTCTGGGTCACGGCCCTGCTGACGTTGTTTTACATTTTTTTTTTCTTTTTTGCGGTACGCGGGCCTCTCACTGCTGTGGCCTCTCCCGTTGCGGAGCACAGGCTCCGAACACGCAGGCTCAGAGGCCATGGCTCACGGGCCCAGCCGCTCCGCGGCATGTGGGATCTTCCCGGACCGGGGCACGAACCCGTGTCCCCTGCATCGGCAGGTGGACTCTCAACCACTGCGCCACCAGGGAAGCCCTGTTTTACATTTTAAAACGTCTCACCTTAGAGTAGATTCCACGTAGCTGGCGGAAGGCTCCAAGTCTCCGTTTGGTGGGTTGTTACCCGGTCACGTGAGGACCACTGGCACCTGCTAGGGTAGGGGTGGGAACTGCCCTATGAGGGTGATGTGCAGACCGTTCCCATCGAACAAGCAGGGGTGGCCTGCTCCCCAGGGACCTGTGAGCCAGTCCCCACTGTCCCTGTGGCTGACACTTGGGGGCAATGTGGTCAGAGCCTTAAGAATCTTCATCCTCTTCTTCCTCAAAGGCAAGTCTTTAAAATGCCTCCCACTTTATATAAATCTTCTAATCATGGAAAGTTTCCTTTATTTACTGTAATAATAGCTGAGTGACACTCAAGTAGCAGTGTGAGTCTTGTGACAGCTCTGAGTTTTTGTAGGTATTATTCTCATTTCATGGGTAGGAAACCTAGAAGTTACACTCGTTGGATGAATCACACACTAGGAAGAGGCAGAGCTGGGACCTGGCGCTGCATCTCTGCCCTGCACTCTGTCTTCTCCCTGCTTGAGGCGGGCAGCTGGGTTTCCATATCACAGATGATCCTTGACATTGACACATATTCTGGGTGATCTTGGACAAGTCCTTTTTCTTGGAGCCTCTGTTTTTTTGTTGTAAAATTCTGAGAGGGTCACATTCTTTAAGGATTCCATCAAAGCTGGTATTTTAAAGACAATACAGCTTTTAAGGTCACAGGAGACAAGGAATGTGAAAAATGTTCTTACAAGGAGAGCGCCTCCTTGAGGCGTGAGAGTTATAATTTTTGTTTTCTATAACACTAGCTCTGGCCATTTTGAAAACATCTGGGCTACAATTGCTTGGGAGCAGGGCCACTTCTACCTTGTGTACCACTGTATACACTACATACAGGTAACATATACAGGTGTTCAGTAAAGGATTTTAAGCCAATGTTTTAACTTTGGAGTATAACATAGAGAGATGTGTATAAATCCCAAATGTACAGGTAAATGATTTTTTTCAATTGAGCATACCTGTGTAACTACTACCCAAAATAAGTTGTGGAATATTCCCAGCACCCATCACAGGCCTCCCTCATGGCGCCTCCTAGTAATTACCCCCTGACTACTAACTGCTATCCCGACTTCCAACCTCATGGATTGGTTTTGCGCATTTTTGAACTGCAGTTGAACGGAATCATGTAGGATGGACACATTTCTTTCAATCTTATGTTTGTGACTGCACTCAGGTTATAGTGTGTATAGCTTGATGCTGAGATAACGGCTCAACATTATGTTGTTCATCCTCATTACTATCTATATTCCATTGTATGACTACCACTCAATGTATGTATTCATCTCACTGATGGTGTATGTTTAGATTGTTTCCAGCTGAGGGCTATATGCTGCAGTGAGTAGGCTTGTATTTTGGAGCACGTATGTACTCCTGTTTGTTGACTATACAACTAAAAGTAGAATTGCTTGGTTATAAGGTTTTGTATATGTTCAACTCTGGAAAGTCCTGCCAACTTTCTCCCCATTGTACTTGTACCAATTAATATTCCCATCAGCAGTGTAGGAGAGAGGATTCTAGCAGTTGCTCCACAAACTTGCCAAGACTTGGTATTATCTTATTATTTTTAAAAAAGCTGTTCTGGTGAGTATGTAGTGGTGTATAACTGTGATTTTAGTGTGCACTCCCTTGCTGGTTATTTATTTTGAGCGCTTTTTCTTATTTAAGTCCTTTGGCCTTTTTCCATCCAGTTGCTGACATTTTTCTTACTGAGTGCTAGGAGATCTTATTTATTTATATATTTATTGAAATATTTATTTATTCATTTGGCTGTGCCGGGTCTTAGTTGCTGCACGATCTTCACTGTCGTGTGCGGGATCTTCGTTGCAGCATGCGGGATCTTTAGTTGCGGCATGTGGGATCTAGTTCCCTGACCAGGGATCGAACCCAGGCCCCCTGCATTGGGAGCCCAGAGTCTTAACCACTGGACCACAAGGGAAGTCCCACTAGGAGTTCTTTATATATTCTGTCTTTTTTTTTTTTTTTTTTTTTTTTTTTTTTTGCAGTACGCGGGCCTCTCACTTCTGTGGCCTCTCCCGTTGCGGAGCACAGGCTCCGCACGTGCAGGCCCAGCAGACATGGCTCACGGGCCTAGCCATTCCACGGCATGTGGGATCCTCCCGGACCGGGGCACGAACCCGTGTCCCCTGCATCGGCAGGCAGACCCCCAACCACTGCGCCACCAGGGAAGCCCTCTCTTTATATATTCTGGATATGAGTCTTATAGGCTTACCTTCTCACTTTCTTCATGAATCAGAAATGAACAGAACAGAAAATTTTTTTGTTGAACAGAAACTTAAAATTTGTTTTGAGTAAGTTAATTACATATTAATAGATGCTGCTAATGATAAAAGACTGAATCATTATAGGAATTATTTCCTTTGGAATATTAATTCCTACATTGTTTTTTTCAATTTTTATTTTTTAATTGTAGAGATATTCTTAATTTTAATGAAGTCCAATTTATCAGTCTTTTCCTCTATGATTTTTGCTTTTTGTATCTTGTTAAGAAAATGTTGTCTATCCTAAGGCTATAAGGATATCCTTTTATGTTATTTTCTAGAAGCTTCATTGTTGAACTTTCACAAGTTAGGCCTGTAGTCCCATCTGGGACTGACTTTTATGTATGGTGTGAGGTTGGGGCGACCATTGCTTTTTCTCCATTCAGCTGGATCATCTTTCCTCCATGCATTGCAGATGTATGTTTATTGTAAACTGGGTAACCATATGTATGAGCCTCTGTTTCTGAACTCTGTTCTACTGGCTCAGTGAATACTTCAGGGACGAATGGTGGATGTCCTGGGCCTCACATGCTCCTCACGAAGATGGAGGTTCTGAACTCTTGCTTTCTGAGGAGATCCTGTGCTTCCTCTGCTGAATCATTTGGTTTTTCTCTGTCCTTTTCTGACTTCTTCCGATAGACACAATTAATTGGCTGACAAAATTATCAAGATAGCAAAGGCTTCCATAACATTTACCAGGTCCTGTTCTAAATATGCTTGAATTCATTTAATCTTTACACAAACCCTTGATGTAGTCACTATTGTTATCCTCATTTTCCTGATGAGAAAATTAGGGCCCTGAGACCACATGGGTGGCATGTACCAGACATGGAATTTGAACCCAGGGATTCAGCCTTGGAGTCCATGTTCCTAAGCACAGCACTGGGCTTTCTTTCCACCAACAGCAGGAAGTAAAGTGGTGGAGGACAGAATCACCCTGGCCTCGGAATGAAGACATCTGAGCTCTTGTCTTGGCTTCTACACCTATTGGATGGGAGATTTTGGACACATTCGTTAACTACTTGAACCAGTTTCCTCAACTAGATAGTGAGAGAGTAAAATGATATTTTCAGCTCTGACATTTTACAATATCATCTCTCTGGAAGATTCCTAGAGAGACTGTGGAGTTTTTGGAGAGAAGACTATTGTACAATGGAGACTAGGGTGGGGGCACAGATTGGGGAGGAGCCCAGAGAGAGTGGTGAGAGCCGGGTTGGGGGGAATAACGAGTTAGGGAGGTGGGGGGAGTGGGAGAGGGAGAGGAGGGAATGTCTCAGCCCTCCAACCTGTCTCTTCCCATCTGCTTATCCCCTTCATGGACCCTCAGATCCAGCCTATCAGATTACATGATGGTGGGGGTGGTGATGCCTAGGTGCTAAGTTTTCTAATTGACCCGCCTTCTGGGAATTTCTTTGAGAGGCTCCTGTTTGTTCCCAAGGCCATGGTTCCTGTGTGAGCCTCCTGGGGGGCAGTTTCTCTGCCCAGAGCTGGCTAATTGTTCACCCACCGTGTCCACTCACTGGTGAAAATCACACCAGGCTCTTCCATGTAGACACCAGAGGTCCATGGGGGTGTCTCGTGACCTTGGGGGCCCTCACAGCCCGAGGCTGGGGGCCTGGGAACAGTCAGTCTTTTATCATTAACTTCTGGACAGTGACATTGGTGGTGGTAGTGGGGGTGGGGGAGAGGAACGGTTAAAAGATAACTTAGAAATGTCACACAAGGAATATATGCTATTTTTAGACAAATTTAGAAAATTCAGATACACGCAAAAAAGAAAACCAAGAAAGTGATCTGTAATCACTTAATCCAGAGGTAACCACTATTAACATTTTGGCAGTGATTTCTTTAGAAGTGTTTTGGATATCTCTGTTTCTCTCTTTCTTTGTAGATCTTTATCTCTGTGTGTATGACATACATATATATCTTTTTATAAAAATGGGTTACAGTCTTCTGGAGCTAGATTTTTAAATTTGGCAATATATCATAAGCATTTCTTCAATCACTCAACATATTTTATCATCTTTAACAGCTGCATGACAAGCCTTAGGTGATAGTTTCCCATCTTTGTTATTATTCGTTGTGAACACAATTTTTTTTTTTTTTTTTGCGGTACGTGGGCCTCTCACTGCTGTGGCCTCTCCCGTTGCGGAGCATAGGCTCCAGACGCACAGGCTCAGCGGCCATGGCTCACGGGCCCAGCCGCTCAGCGGCATGTGGGATCTTCCCGGACCGGGGCACGAACCTGCGTCCCCTGCATCGGCAGGCGGACTCTCAACCACTGCGCCACCAGGGAAGCCCCGTTGTGAACACAATTTTTCATGCAGTTTTGAACATATTTCCTTAGAAAATTTTTGAAAATATTAGAATGAATATGTCCCAGTGATTTTTGAAAGATAATAAAGTTAATACTGTCCTCATCATTATCAATAAACATTTATATAGTACCAATAACAGTAATAATAATTTTTTAATTGAAAGCCTTATAGATTACCAACTCTCTCAGTAGGTCATCTCATTTAATTTTCTGAGAGGTTCTATTAGGTTCATTTATTCCCATTTTACAGCTGTGAAAATTGAGACCTTAGGAGGGGAGATGACTCCCCCAGGTCACCCAATTGAGCAGGGCAGGGACAGGAAGTATGTCTGGGCTCCCTCCTCTCCGCTGGGCTCCCTGCACCCAGCAGGGCATGTGAGGCTGCCCAGAATGAGGCCTCCGCTCGCTCTCCAATGCTCTGGACAGGACGGGAGATTGGTGCCTGCAGATGGGCTGAAGATTGACATCTGTCAAAGGAGGACCCCAGGTAACGCCTGCTGGGGCTTCAGAGCAGCCTTCCTGGAGCTGAGCCTTAAAGCAGGGAGAGAGGGAGCCACAGAGAAGCACAGAGAGCATGCCAGGCAGGTGGGGGGGGGGGGGCATGGTGTGAGCAAAGGGGTAAGTCAGGGAAACCCGACACCCTCCCTCCTCTCGCTCAGGCCCCTGTGCTGAGATCAGCTTACCGGAGGCCTGTTCTGGCACCTTTGCCAGACACTGACAGCGAATGTGCAGTGTCACAGTCAACGGGATAATAATGGAAATTAAATTTTTTGTTAAGCAGCCTTGTATATGTTTAAATCATTTCATTATACAGATAGAAATGTTTTTCTGATTTCTTCTTTTTTCCTCAAAATGGTAATAGCCTTTGCCTGATTCTAAGAATGATATCTATTCAATGGTAAAGAGTAAAATTTTACACAATACAGACAAGCGTAAAGATACAAAAAAAGGCAAGAAGCAGACCCACCCCATCCTGAGGTAACTGCTTGGCGTCTGGGCTTCCAGACTCTCTCTGGGCCCACAGATTCGTGGGGGATTTTCCTTGACAGTTTTACATAAGTGGGACGGAGCCAAACACACTCTTCTAGTGCATGTTTTCTCACTCAGCAATCTGTCTTGGACACCTTCCCCTGTCATTACGTATGGATTTCCATCATTATTTTTATTTATTTTTGTAGAGTCTGACTTACATTAATTCAAAAAGGTCAAATTGCCGGTGTATAAAATGTTGATTAAGGTGCACAGAAATTGGGGTTTAACTCCTCTCAAAATCACAAGGGCTTTGTCAGCTCTGGTGGCCCATGAACAAGGGATCTTCCTGTTTATATTTTTTTTATGTTTACTTTTTTTTAATTAGGCAAATTTTCAAACTACTTAAAAGAAGAGAGAATAGTGCAAGGAACTTTCCAATACCCATCACCTGGGTTCAACAATTATCAAGATTTTGCCGCATTTGCTTTATCAATCCTTTTTTATTTTATTTTTTGCTGAAATATTTTAAGGCAAATCCGTTATCTTGTTATTTTAGCCCTGCATCCTTTAGTATGCATTGCTCAAAAAAAAAAAAAAAAGATATTTTCTTATGCAGCCACCATGGCTTTCTTTTCCAACCTTCCTCCCTCCATCCTTCTTCCCTTCCTGTCCTACTTTCTAGGTAAGAAGTCTTAAACAGGCAACCTCATCTAGCTAGATTATAATATGATTTCTTTGTATTGCGGTTACTTTTACCTATGGTAACTGACACTAATATTCTATTTAGGATAGTGTAGTATTTTTTTTTTAAAGACAATACATTTATTTGAATAAAATGAATGGACAAGTTTAAAGAAAAGCCATGGAAAGGGTGACAAGCAAATACAACAACCCTTCCAGAAGGGTTGAGAATGGAAGATGCTGCTTTAGCTCCTCATCTTCTGAAGGGCATTTAGAGTGTTTCCAGTTTTTCCACTACTAAAAACAATGCTGTAATGAATAATCTTATATATGCATACCTCTGGTGCTGTCTGGTTATTTTCTTAGGATATACGCTCTAGAAGCAGAACTGCTGGTTTCACAGGCTATGAATCTCTTAAAAAGCCATGGTTTCCTAACCAGAGTGTGCTGTACTTAATTTAATATTTTGTTCCTGTTTTTATTTCCTGGTGACTCAGGGTCATATTGAAGTATCCGCAATTGTACACTGATGGTCTTAGACTTTCTGCACTTTTTCTGTACGTCTCCAGGCTATGATGGTGAAGCTTTTGCACCCACATTTCATAGTGTTTCTGTCTCATCCTTTTCAGTAAATTTTCCTTTGTCGTTCTCTCCCCGCCTTTTAATTTGCTTCTTCTCAAGTACTGTGAGCTGGAACAGATAAACAAGTTTGTGCTGATTGCACCTAAATCAAGGGTAAAAGGACTCTCAGTAAGGGTCTGATGGGACAAACATGAGGCAAGATTTTTCTTACGTCCTGCCCATTCCACTTCCTTTTAGATCTATCCTGCTTCAGATCTCTACGGCTCTTTGAAGGGTGGCCGCTGGCGATGGTAATGGGAGTTACTGCTACTTAACGGCAGATAAAGTGACACACGGAAGGTATCGTGGATCCCTTGTGCTCCCATAGAGATTTTTCAGGATACAGCATGGATTTGCTACTTACCTCCCTCCATCCTTACAAGCATTTTGACGTAGCTGGAGTCAGCCTTATGACCTCTGATTTGTGGAGGAGGGATCTGTGCTTCACAGAGACCAGATGATTTTCCAAAGCCCACACCGCTGGCTTATGGCAGAGGTATGACTCGAATTTTTTCTGCTTACCACCTGGGCCAGGTGCACCTGGGGGCTTGAATAATGGGTGTTTCTAGGAAGAGTGATGCTAATAGCAGAGAACCAGCACGTCATGCGGCACTTGCCCAGCCAACACGTGGACAAGGTCCAGGGACTGGGACAGACAGATTCACGGCAGTTCGACTTCTAGGGACAAGGCTTTTACGTGTCTCGAGATGTCCTCAGCCAGAAGGACAGCTGGGCAGGAGTTGGGGCCAAGGACGCTACGTCCTCGTTACTGCTCAGCCTCCTGGCTGTGGAAGAAGGAGCAGGGCCCCAGGGGTCCCCGAGCTGGGTTCCAGAGCCTTCCCGGCTGTGTGCCCCGGGCCAGGAAACACCCCACCTCTAAGCCTCAGCTGAAAAGAGGGGCTCAGACCCAGATCAGGGGTCTTCTAACTGCAATCCTGGGGAGGCCACCCCCCTGCACCTCTGCAGGTACCTCAATCATTGAAGAGGCTCTGTTTTTTGTTTTTAATTCTTCAGATTTAATTGGAAGGATTCTGATGCCAACATTTTTCTGAACAGTTGACCAAAATGATCTCGCATGTTTCACTCTCATCTGCTCCTGAGTTTCCACCCCTGGGTCACGGTACTTCCCCACCCCACACTGACATTAACCAGCCCTTGGAAGACAGCCCTGGATGCTACCCCCGCCTCGTCCCCTCTGCTTCATTCTGCCCATCCCGCTTCCTCAGTTTCCCTTTTAGCCCCTGGTACCATCCTGCCCCCGCTCAGTTGCCTGGTCTCCTCACTGGCCTCACCCCTGCACTCAGCCCTCCATGTGGCTGTGTTCACTGCCAGCGGGAGAAAGCCCAAGACATCAGGCATTCCAGACCCTTCGGTCCTGCCCTCTCCTCTGTGTCTAACCCAGGGGACGGTTTCCCGGTTTCTGAACTCTGCTTTCTCTCATGCATTGGGATGCAAGGTTCCCTGTGCCCGGAGCTCTCTTTCTGGCCCTTGTCATCTTGGAGCCACTGGACTCATCCTGAAGACTCAGCTCAATTGTCATGTCCTCGGTGAAGCCTCCTGCAAGCACCCGCCCCAGCTGATGGGTCACTTCTGTGTCCCTGCAGCTGCTGCTAAGCTCTGTCACACCAATCCTCCCAGGCCTGGTTCCCCGCTCAACCCCAGGCTTCTCAGGGTCTGGGATTTAAAACTTCACCCCAATCACAGATGTTCGGTGTTTCTAGCAAACCTGAGCTCAGCAAATGCTTGTTGAATGAACAGATGAGTTTCCTCTGCAGCCGGGCCCTGTGCCAGGTATGGGGGGCTTGCACCTCACCATTTGGACCCCGTGAACCTGTAGATCCTACCTTGTCGACCCCTAGAATTCTCTGACCGCAGCTTTATGAGCACAAACTTTTAAAAAATACAGAATTATACAAAATCAGATGTATTTACAACTGACAGATTAGACACACTCCGTCAAGCCAGTTTAGTGGATTGATTACTTTTCTATAGAACATGGTTAAACGGGTCCTGATTTTTGTCCGTTTTTATCAGTATTGATTCTTTTCCAGGTAGATTTTATAATGAATATTTGCTTCACTGACTGATTTTTTTGTCCCTCATTAAGTTTTACAAATTATAGCAGTTTCTGTTGTAATTTTCTTTTGTGGGTGTTATTTTTACCCAATCCAGGTTTTCTGGAACAAATTTTGTGGTAGACTTAAAAAACTTAATTAGCTTTTTATTTTTTAGAAGCAGTTTTAGGTTCATAGCAAGAACGGAATAGAAAGTACCGAGAGTTCCCAGATACTCCTGTCCCCATACCTGCACAGCCTCTTCCTCTATGGCTGTCCCCCACCACGGTGGCACATTTGTCACAACTGATGAACCTACATTGACACATCATCACCCTAAGTCCAGAGTTCACATTAGGGCTCACTCTTGGCGGTGTACATTCTGTGGGTTTGGACAAATGTAGAACGACGTGTACCTGCCGTGATAGTACCACGTGGAATAGTTTCATGGCCCTAAAAATCCTCTCGGCTCTATTCATCCCTCCCTAACTCTTGTGATAAAAATATGATCAGAATGATCTCAATCTTTTGTTAATTCCAACTGTAAAATAAATTTTAACATGTTCAATTTGAACTACACTCAGTTATATTTTGTGTAAGTTACTTTTACAGGTAACAATCGATTAAAAATTAATCTGTATTTATTTTTCAGGTTATTTATATGAAAATTGTGAGGAACCTTCTGTTGGATATTCCAGGCTTCTTCTAGGGACAGAGAGTAGCCAGGTGAAAATGGAGAAGTCAGACTGTCCCTTCTCAGACCCTACTGTGGCTCTCTTCACTCTGAACAAAAGCTGGTCTCGGACTTCCCTGGTGGCGCAGTGGTTAAGAATCCGCCTGCCAATGCAGGGAACATGGGTTCGAGCCCTGGTCCGGGAAGATCCCACATGCCGTGTGGGGCAACTAAGCCCATGTGCCACAATTACTGAGCCTGCGCTCTAGAGCCCTCGAACCACAACTACTAAGCCCAGGTGACACAACTACTAAAGCCCGCGTGCCTAGAGCCTGTGCTCTGCAACAAGAGAAGCCACTGCAATGAGAAGCCTGCGTACTGCAACGAAGAGTAGTTGCCGCTAGCCACAGCTAGAGAAAGCCAGCGTGCAGCAACAAATACCCAATGCAGCCAAAAATAAATAAATAAATAAACAAAAAAACAAAAAAAAAAACCCAAAATGGCCTGGTCTCTATCCCAGCAACTCAGAGACCTTCAGTCTCTGGTCAAGGTCACGGAGCTTATGTTGAGGACAGAATCAGGACCCAAACCCAGCCAGCCTGGTTCCAAAGCTGATGCTCTTTCATTGAGCCCCTGCCTTGTCCTGCAACTGTCCCAGGTGACGACAAGGTTTTGTAGAGTCCCTCGCTGGAGGGTGTCCATCAGGTTACAATGAAAGATCGTGGATCAGATCAGACCAGCCCTGGGTTGGGAGACTGGGGAGGGTAATGAAAGCCGGTTGGAAGCAGGATATTGCCTTCTAGACCCAGTACTCCAATCAACCTTGGGTATGACCTTATGCAAGCCATTTACCTTCTCTGACTCCTGGTTTTCTTATTTGTAGGATTCATTCATTCAACAAATATTTGTTGGACACATATGACATGCTAGATGCCAGACAGTGTCATAGGTTCCAAGCATACAGCGACAAATAAAACAAAGTTCCTGACCCCATGGAGTTGACTCTGAACTAGATGGTCTCTAAACCCTCTGAACTCCATGGTGCTCTGCGGGAGTAGGGGTGGCATTTTGTGGGGATACAGAATCAGTTCAAAGGCAGTTCTTATCCGAGAGTAGTTGATCATCGGGCAGGGGAAGAGAGGCTGCCCGCTGTTAAACAATCAGAGACACAAATTCCCTCTAATGACAGCAAGGACCTGCATACTTTGGCTCCTCTTGTCCTCTCTGGCAACCTCGCAGGCCAGTTTTCCTTCAACTCACCAGCCGAATAGGCTGGATCCCCCAGAAGCAGGCTCCGAGGTTAGTAATTTGAGTGCAAGCAGTTGACTTGGGAGGTGATCCTAGAAAGCCATGGTCGTAGAGTGGGGCAGTAAGGCCGGGAAGGAAAGGAAAGGGAGCCAAGTGTGTCCCATTACAGCAGGCTATTGCTGAGAGCAATTGGAGCTCAGTCCTGACGGAGAATTCTAGGGGTAAACGCTGGGGCATTTACCCATCAGCTCCTACTGAGAATTGGCTGAGGGTTGCTCCTCGGGGCATTAACTTCCTGGCATTTCCGGTCTGTTCAAGGCACCATCCAACAGAGAGCCCTCAGGCAGAGACTCTTGGGGGCTTTCAGTAGGGCACTGTGTGTGCTGATATGGAATATGGGGGGGGGGCTGCTATAAGGCCTCAGGGCCTTTGCACTTACTGTTCCTTTGATTGGAGCAAACTTTTCCCCAGCTCTTTGAAGAATTGGCACCTTATCCTTCAGCTCTCAGCCCAGCGTCTTTTCCTCTGACAGATCCTCTGTGAATTAGCACCCCGCCATCCCGGGACTCTCCATCATATCTTCTCGTTTCTTTCACAGCGCATGTCACAATCAGAAATCAGCTTCCGTGTTTGTTTGCGGCACTTCTGTATCTCTAGTGCCTAGAGAAGCATCTGGCTCATAGTTGCACTTCCAGAACGATTTTCTGCACGCACATGTGCCATGTCATCCACACCCAGCTAAATACCAACATGCCTTCCACTCCCACTCCCAGACTTGCGGCCAGAGAACGGAGTAAAGATTGAGTTTGGGTTACGGGGACACGAAGACACTGCTCAGGTTTTCATGTACATTGGCTAGACGTCTGCTCATCAGAAAAGTCTGAAGCCTGTATTGTGCTTTGGGAGAACGATGGTAGTAACACTCCAGCAGGGTAAGGGAGACAACGACCGATACTGATGAAACTAGTGGAGTCTGCAAGTTCCCCGAATGATTGGATATTTTTGCTTCTGATGTAAAGTACGGATCCCTTCTAACAGCCTACTTGTAGGTATTAAATGGACAAGAGCCCAGTGAATGTCCTTCAAGATAAATTTCATGTCATCTTTTCTTGTTCAAAGAGGTTTATTCCATCCCTTCAAAAATCTGTAGGGTATCCTGCTTCCGTTTTTTAAAAATTATAGTTTGCTTTGAAGATGAATAAAACTGAGATGCTATTATGTTCCTTTCCTACTTTGCAGCATCCAGAAATTCCTTTGCTATTAGTACTCTAGAGAAACAGATTTCTTTGATTTTGTTTTTCAGTTTAGAAGATCAAAAGCTGCCAGAAATTGTTTCAGAAGAAAAATAAATCTCTGAGAAGTTGGATTTGAAATTCTGAGAGGCCAGCGCCTGTGTCCACTGTGTCAGGAGCCATGAGATGAGAGTGGCTCTAACTGTGGCATCTGCCCCCTTGTGCCTCTCCGCCTCTCCTAGGGAAGCCCCGCCTTAGCATCCACCTTCTGCTTTCTCTTGTGAAATCATAGAATATTGGGCTTAAAATTAAATTTATTGTAAATCTGAGCAGGCAGAATCATTTCCCAAAGAGAGTGATTAAAATAAATGACTCTCAGTCTTTGGAAAAACCCAGTATTTCTTGGAGATGAGGACTCAGATTATGGAAAGTTTTGAATGAAAGATTCAATTTTCTATAAAGGTAGTGCCTGAGGGACTTCCCTGGTGGCGCAGTGGTTAAGACTCCATGCTCCCAATGCAGGGGGGGTCTGGGTTCAATGCCTGGTCAGGGAACTAGATCTCACATGCATGCCACAACTAAGAGTTCACATGTTGCAACTAAGGAGCCTGCCTGCTGCAACTAAGACCCAGCACAACCGAATAAATAAATAAATAAATACTAAAAAAAAGTGCCATTGATTAAAAAAAAAAAAAAGTTGTGCCTGGACCAATTCCTTACGTTACTTCTCCTCTCTGCCCCGGGAAGGTTGAGGATTTAGCAACCATCTCTCCACACTTTCCTATGTGCCTTGGGACATTTGTGCTTTGGGCTGCCGAGAAGATTTGGGGATCTCAGAATGCTGGCGGATGGAATATTTGGGGAGAACAGACAAATCTCAGAAACCCCATTGCTAGAGGTCAGATACTCGGTAGGAGATAGAAATCAAAGAAGGGGAGAAATGTCCAATATCACCTGTGTTGATGCTCTGGGAGAAAACAATAGAGACTGGATTCAGAGAAGACAGCGACCACAGAATCTTGGTGACCACACACATTAGAGCTGAATCCTGAAGCTGGGTCTTTCCCTGGTTTCCCAACTCAGCTTCATCCTTGGATTACACATAAATATTAAAATGATAAAAGTTAGAACACACACAATAAAATGGATTAATGGTAGAAGAATTAGAAAATAAAGACAAAGGAAAAAAATTAACACCACCCACGATCCCACCCACTCTGCAAAATGAATGGTAACACTTTGGTATTTTATTTATTTATTTATTTATATTTTTGCAGTACGTGGGCCTCTCACTGTTGTGGCCTCTCCCGTTGCGGAGCACAGGCTCCGGACGTGCAGGCTCAGCGGCCATGGCTCACGGGCCCAGCCGCTCCACGGCATGTGGGATCTTCCCGGACCGGGGCACACACACACGCATTTACCTTCATTTCTTAAAAAACCCCACGAGTTTATACTAATACCTCTTGTTCCAATCCAATACCACTAGGCTCATTCTAGCTCTCTCACTTCCCTTATTTATAACTTCCTCTGACATGAGAAACCTGGCCCTCATTGTCTACAGTATGTTGACTTAATCGTTCAACTAGTATATACACATAACGCAGTTTCAGAATAGCTAACTCTTCCTGTAACAAAAATACAGTATTTGTGCACAGTTCTTTTATCTTTAGCCTGAAAACATCCCGTCGACATTTTGTTTTACAAAGTAATTTAGGTTGGTTGTTTTTTCCTCACCCCCTTCAGTGTGGTAGTATGGTCCATTTGTAATACAGTCAGTTTCACTTGTTACACTAGGTCTTCCATTTGGGGTACCCTCCGCATCCTGATTGTTTTGAAGTTACACACAGTAAAATTCTCTCTTTGTGGGGTATGGTATTATGGCTTTTGACAAATTCATGGAGTTATATATCCATCACTCTAGTACCATAGAGAACAGGTCATCACCCCCAGCACTTCCTTCATGTGGTCCCTTTATAGGAAACCCACCAATTGCTTTCCATTTCTATAGTTTTACTTTTCCCAGAATATCATATAAATGGAATCATACAATATGTCACCTTTGGGGTCTGACTTCCACCACTGAGAAAGTGCATTTAAAATTCATACGTGTTGTTGTGCGCGTCAACACTTCATTTCTTTACATTGCTGCAGAGTATTCCATTTTATGGATGTATCACAGGTTGATTTTTCTTTTTCTATATGCTGGTTGAAATATATATGGATTGTTTCCAGTTTTTGACAATTACAAATAAAACTGCTTTAAACATTTATGGACAGGGTTTTATTTTTTTGGTGTGTGTATGTAAACTTTTATTTCTCTTGGATAAATACCTAGGTATGGGATTGCTCAGTCGTGTGTTATGCGTATATTTAACTTTTGTAAGGAACTGTCAAAACTGTTTTCCACAGTGGTTGCACCATTTTGAATTTCCACGAGCAATGTATGAAATCTCCAGTTCTCTGCATCCTCACTGACGCTTGGTATTTTCAGTTTAAAATTTTAAAAACTGTGGCCCTTCTGCTAGACACATAAGTGGTATCTTATTGTGGTTTTCATTTGCATTTCCCTAGCGACTAATGACGTTGAGCATCTTTTCATATACTTACTTGTCATTTGTATATCTTCTTTGGTGAGGCTTTTGTTTATATCTTTGCAACATAAATTTATATAATCTTTAAAACATCTTTTTGTCTATATCTTTCACCCCATTTTTAATTGGGTTGTTTGTTTTCTTATTGCTGAGTTTTGAAAACTCTTAACGTACTCTGGATACAAATCTTTTTTTTTTTTTTTTTGCGGTACGCGGGCCTCTCACTGTTGTGGCCTCTCCCGTTGCGGAGTACAGGCTCCGGACGCGCAGGCTCAGCGGCCATGGCTCACGGGCCCAGCCGCTCCGCGGCATGTGGGATCTTCCCGGACCAGGGCACGAACCCGTGTCCCCTGCATCGGCAGGCGGACTCTCAACCACTGCGCCACCAGGGAAGCCCCGGCTAACTATTTTTGTGGGTCTCTTTTTGGACTTTCTAATGTGTTAAGTTGACGTATGTGTCTGTCCTTTTGCCAATACCATGTTGTCCTGATTACTGTAGCTTGATGGTAAGTTAAAATTGGAGTATGAGTCCTCCAACTTTCTTCTTCTTATCAGGATCATTTTGGATATTCTGGTTATTTTACTTTTCCATATAAATTTTGGAAACTGATGTTGATATCTACAAAAAAGCTTGCTTCCATAATTCCCTGGCCATCCAATGGTTAGGACTCTGCATTTCCACTGCAGCGGGTATGGATCCGATCCCTGGTTAGGGAACTAAGATCCCACAAACTTCACTGTGTGTGTGGGGGGGGAAAAGCTTGCTTGGGGTTTTGATTGGGATTGCGTTAAATCTATAGATCAATCTGGAGAGAATCAATATCTTAACAATATTGAGTCTTTCAACGCATGGACATATTATCTTTTCCTATTTATTTAGGTCTTTTTTTTTTCATCAGTGTTTTTATAGTTGTCAGCATACAGATTCTGCAGATTTTTTGTTTGATTTATAGCTAAGCATATAATCCTTTTGTGCTACTATAAATAGTACTGTTGTTAAAATTTTTCATTTCAATCATTCATTCCTAGTAGATAGAATTACAATTATTTAATTTTTGTGCGTTGATTCTTTAAAACTTCTGCAACTTTTAGTTCAAGGAGTCTTTGATTCAATATTTTGATGTTAAAGATGATGTTAGCTGTAGTTTTTGATAGTTTTTTTTGTAGATGCTCCTCTATTTCGAAGTTTCTGAGATTATTAAAGATCATGATTTGAGGTTGGATTTTTGCAAATGCCTTTTATGCATCTATTAAGGTGATCAAATGGCGCCTCTAGTTTATTTATATGGCCATTTGCATCACTTGGATTTTGAATGTTGAATACGCCTTGCATTCTTGGACTAAGCCTCACTTGGTTGGGATATATCATTCTTTTTATATATTGCCAGAATCTGTTTGCTAATATTTTTTGAGGTATTTTGTGTCTATGCTCATGGAGGATATTGCATGTTGGATAGCTGTTGTTTTCTTTACTTGTAATGTCTTTGTCTGGTTTTCATATTAGAGTAATATTGGCCTTTTAAATGAGTTTTCAATTTTTTGCTTGGTCAACTTTGCTAGAGTTTTATCAATTTTATTGATCTTTGCAAAGAATCAGCTTTTGGTTTCTCTGTTATTTTCCTGCTTTCAGTGTCAATAATTTCTGTTGTCATATTTATTATTTCCTTCCTTCTGATTGCTTCAGGTTTAGTTTGTTCTTCTTTTTCTATTTTCTTAAGCTGGAGGCTCAGATTACTGACTTGAGACTTTTCTTCTTTGCAAATACAGGGAATTAATGCTATAATGTGCCCTGTAGGCACTGTTTTAGCTGTATCCCACCAATTTTGTTATGCTGTATTTTTATTTTATTACAGTTCAAAATAATTTTTAATTTTCCTTGAGATTTCTATCCTTTGATTTATGGATTGTCTAGAAGTGTGTTGTTTAATATCCAAATATTTGGATATTTTTAGGATATCTTTCTGTTATTAATTTTGAGTTTAATTCTACTATCTGAGAACATAGTTTGTGAGATATGAATTATTTTAGACCTGCCATGGTTTAATGGTCCAGAATATGATCTATCTTGGTGAATGTGTACTTATGTTATCATGGTCCCTTAAGACACTGTATTTTGATGTTTTGGGCTGGAGTGTTCCATAATTTTCAATTGTTTCAATTCAATTGACAACATTGTTCAGGCCTTATAAATCCTTACTAATTTTCTGCCTCCTTTTCTATTAATTATTGAGAGAGCAGTGTTAATATCTCCAAGTAAAATTGTGGATTATCTATTTCTCTTTTCAGTTTTACCAATTTTTGCTTCGTGTACTTTGGAGTTCTGTTTTTAGGTGCACACATGCTGAGGATTGTTATATCTTCTTGGAGAATTGACTTCTTTATCATTATACAAGATTCATTTTTTTTTATCTCTGAAAATATTCCTTGTTTTGAAGTCTACTTCATATGATATTAATATAGGGACTCTGGCTTATTTTGGTTAGTGTTTGCATGACTTATCTTTTTCCACCTTTGTTTTTTTCAACCTATTTATGTCCTTATATATCCAGCATATAGCTGGATCTTGCTTTAAAAATTTTTAAATCTGAATCTTTTATTCTGTGTATTTAGACAATTCACATTTCATGTAATTATTGATATGTGTGGATTAAAATCTACCATCTTGCTAGCTGCTTCTTTTTGTTCCATCTGTTCTTTTTTCCTTTTTTCCCTTTTACTGCTTTCTTTTAGGCTAGTTGAGTATTTTGAAATCATTTAATTTTTCTTTTCTATTGATTTATAATTTATGACCTCTTTAGGATTGTTTTAGTAGCTGCCCTAGGGTTTAAAATATGTATTTTTAACTAATAAGGGTCTGCCTTCAAATAATATCATACCATTTCATGTATGGTATAAGGACTTCCAACAGTATAGTATTCCTAATCCCTTCCTCCAATTCTTTGTGTTACATTTGCCATACATTTTACATTTACATATGTTATAAACACATAATACATTGCTACTATTTTTGCCTTAGAGAGTCACTTATCTTCTAGAACAATTAAAATTAAGAAAAATGAATTTCATTTTACCTTCTCTTTTCCATTTCTTTATTTAGATACAAAGTTCTGTTTGATATCACAGTCCTTCTGCCTGAAAAACTTCTTTTAACATTTCTTCTAGTATAAGGGTCTTGGCAATGAATTCTCTCAGTTTCTGTTTCCCTGACAATGTCTTTATTTCTCTTTCATTTAAAAAATATTTGTGCTGGGTATGAAATTCTGGAATGGCAGGGGTTTTGCTTTCTTACAACACTTTAAAGATATCACTCCATTATCATCTGCTTGCATGGTTTCTGATAAGTCTGCTGTCATTATTATTTTTTATCCTCTATAACTAAGAAGTCTTCTTCTCTGGCTGTCTTCAGAATTTTTTCTTTGACTTTCCCCCTCCCTCTCATGTACCTAGGTAGGTTTTTTTTTCCCCCTTTGGTTTTGAATATATCTTACTTGGTGTTCTATGACCTTTCTGGATCTGTAGTTTAGTGTCTGTCATTAATTTCAGAAAATTCTTAGCCTCTATTTCTTCATATATTTCTTCTGCCTCTTTCTTTTTCTCTTCTTAGGTGTCTGGCTGTGTCTACCCCAGTTAAGCAAGTGCTCTTGCCTTATCTCTCCTTCTAGGCACCTGTCTTTCTCCAGATTTTCAGTTAGTTGGCTGTCCTATGACCTCAGCTCTCTGATGGGTTCAAGAAATGTAGTAATCTTGAAGCTTCTCTAGATTTTTTTTCCTATAAAAGTAGGAATGATGCTTTTTCCAGTTCTTTCCGTCTCTTAGTGGAAACCAGGAATCTACAACATACTTTTAAAATAATTACATTATATTTTATTTTATAGACGTGTTGTGCCTTGTTAAAACTATTCTCTATTTTTTGGAATTTAGATTACTTAATATTTATTTTTGTTATTATTAGTAATGAAGCAATAAATATATCTGGACATACATCTTTGTGCTCTTATCTGAGTAGGATAAACTAATAGAAACGGGATTTCTAGGTATGTATCTTTTGAAAAATTTTTATTAAGTGTTGCCAAATTGCCTTTCAGAAAAGGCACCCACCCATCAGCAAAGATGAGAGTGTTCATGATTACAGTTTTGGGACTCTGGGGAAGCTGCCTCCATGGCATGAGTGACTTTCCCTCACCACAGACATGTCATTTGCTTGGACATGCCTAATCCTGACCCAGGATTTCCTAGTTTCCATCTCTGGCCAGGTCTCACTGCATGAAGCACTGCCAGAAAGGAAAGTCTGAAGTGGGACTAGATTAAATATTGATAAACCTCAGCCCAGGCTGTGACTACAATGTGCTCTTCTAATGGCTGATTAAGATATTGGAAGGGCGTTTGACATTTCCTGTCTTAGGAGTTCTAAACCAATTCTAAGGCACAGACCCACCACAGTCATGCAAGACTGATAGCTTAAATTGGACATGGTGGAGATTAATTTCTGATCAAGGCAACTTTTAATTATTGTGCTGGGAACTAAATAACTGAAACAATCTTTAAATATTTTTGGTAGTGGGGGATGTTGTGGTTTGGATTTTTAATTCCAAATTAAAATATTTAATGCTTTATAAAGCAGTTGCTGTTTAAACTGCCAATAATATTTAACATGAAGTTACTCACCATTTCTTATCCTCATACTGTATAATTTATAACACTAAGCCCTCTCAATACTCCAAAATGCCAGATAAACTTTTCTCATTTGCCCTTAATTTGGTCACGCAGGATAATACCAACATCTGAAGGCTCTTTAAACTGCTTTTTAAAATGCATTCCTGTGAGATCACCCGTGCCCCCTCTGCTCCTTGTCATCAGCCATAATTATTTCCAATCCAAAGCGGCCCTTAACGCACTTATTAATCTGGCATTCTCCTCAGTACGAAGCACATTCAGCTCGATTAATTTTTAAAAAAACCCCTTTTTTTATAGGGGACTGCAGATGCTTGCTTATTACTGAAAAGCTATTAGAAGCTAACACCTTTCTCTCCCCGGAGACTGGCATCGTCCTAGGCCTCCAAATGCCACCCTGTTTTGCATTATCAGCTGCTAAGATGAAGTATTAGAGTCTTTTTTTTTTTTTCTTTTTGCTTTAGGATTGGTAATGCTATTATTAACTAATGGCAGAATCCTGCGTGGACTGTGGATGGAGAGAGATGGTTCCTGGGCTAAAACAAACAGATTTTTAGATTTTCTGGCCTTCTCAAGGGTGTGTACTTCCAGCTCTGGAATGCCTGTGCTTCCAGGTGAGAGAGACAGGACTGGACTATTGGGAAGAGAGAAAGGAGAGAGAGAGAGAGAGAGAGAGAGGAGGGAATGAGATTATCTTCTCTCTCTTCCCCAGTGACCCCTTCCACTTTGGATGACACTCATAGACAATTCCAGGCACCCAGAAAACATCAAAAAATCGGAGGCTGTTGTGTAGTAACAAAAAGGCAGGCTTCCTGTTTTCTCAGAAACTACGACAGGGACACAAGCAAAGTGATGGCTCTTGGCTTCATAAGACCCGATGATGCACTGGCGGCTTGGGTGGGGACCAGGAGAGGATGCTAATAGATGATTTGTCAAGGCCTGTTTAGGGATATCAGGTTTTACAGCTTAGGGCTATGCTCCAGGTCACCTGCTGGGAAGCACTAGGGACAGTGAAGCCAACCTCTCAGAAATGGCTGTTCCTTAGGAACTGGTCACAGCCTGGGGTCCCCAGTGAGGAGGGAGTTAAGGGAGGACCACGCCAAGAATCAGAGTCTCCAGCTGAGGTTCCTAGGCTCTGGGGTTGAGCTCAAAGAGGCAGATATGGCTGCAAACCAACCAGATAAACAGATTGCTGACAATGCATATCTGGTCTCACGGTCTCTCTCTTTGTCCTCCTCCACACTTGTATCTGGGAAAGCAGAGGGCCAGGAGACAATGCTGGAGATGCTGAAGGAGAGACCATGGGCCATCCTGACTGCAGCTCCTCCCAGGAGTATCTCTGCTAGGGTGAGGACAGCCCTGGCACCCACCCACTGACCCTGGACCTCTGACCACGCGTCCCACCTTTGCTTTCCTGAGGCTTGGCCGTTGGTCACATTATCCTCACCTGTAGATAGCTCCCTTAGGGAACGTTCCATTAAAACACTCATAGCCACAGTGCTGGGGGAGACTTTCTTACGTCCAGCTTACAAATGAAGAAACTGAGGCTCTGAAAAGTGAAATCATTTTCTGAGGCCATACTCTGATAGAGACAAGGGTCATCCCAGGCCTTGCTGTTGCCGGGGTCTGTGCTTATTCTACTCCAAGACCGGCCTCCATGGCTTGGATGGATTCACTGGGGTCCTAAATCCTCCCCAGCATAAATAGGCAGAAAACACACCGCCGTGGTGGGTCTAAGTTGCCAGAGCTGGTCTCTGTCTGGTCGTCTCTACCACCATAGAGACTGATTTCCTACAGAAACTTTTTCAAGGCACTTTTCTTAAGGGCAGTAAAAAAAAAAAAAAATCTTAGAAGGAGTTAAGATGTGGAACAGTGGCCCAAGAATAGAAACAACTGATGAATGAACTGTTCTAATATAAGGCTTTCAAACAACACTATTTTTTGTAGCTATAAGGACTGTTTTACAGGCAGCTCTATTTTTCCTGGATGCCCCAAATAAACGCATTTTGTTTTCTCTCAACATGACATTGCTTGTCATTTAAAACCCTCACTCGACTAATCTCCAAAGATTGTAGATCAACTATGATGATGCTAAAAATAACAATAATAGCCTCAATACTTTCTATCCGTTGAGTGCCCCTGGACCACTCACATGTACATGTTATTACCATTCTGGGGGCTCTGAGAGGCTAAGTAACTGTCTCAAATTTGCAGAGGACCAGTTGAAAGGATCCAGGCACTGTAATTCATTTCTGATACACATTGTATTTTTATTTATCTTTTTGAAGAAAGTAATCTGACAGTAGCTACTAAGAATAAGTATGCATATACACTTGACCCTTCAATATGCCTTGAGGAAATCTAATCTACAGGCAGTTTGACCTCTGGATCTTCTGCTTCTGGAGCAGACAAATAAGGATGTTTTTCTCTAGCATTATTTGTCATGGCAAAAAGAAAAAAAAAGAAAAAAGAAAAGAAAACAATCTAAAAGAAGTCTATTAAAACAAGATTGAATGAACAAATTAGAGTGTTGATGTGGAGTGGTCTCTGATATATTAAATGTCAAAAGCATACTCCAGAGTAATATTTATAGTATGATCCTATGTTCGTAAAAACAAAATCAAACCAAACCAAGGTCATATATGTATCTGCGATCTAATTTACATTTGTGCGATTATGGACGATATCCTCCTGGCTGTTAATATGGGTTGTCAATGTGGTTGGAGGAGTATTAACTTTTCCTTCTATATCTTTCATGGATTTACTTGTTATATCAAGCATGAATCACATTGTCATAAAAACACCTAATAAAGAAAATAAGAGGAATAAAGTCACCAGGCAAAGTCAAGGCTGAGGATTTGGGTTCCCACTTTATAGTCAGAGGATGTTAAAAATTAGCTGTGCTCTTGTTATGGGAGAGGTTATTCCCACCACTAGTCATTTTGGATATGTAATGAGATTTTTCCATTTTTTAAACTGCTGGCTCCCGATGTTGTGTTCCTACACTTGACTGTAGAAAAGAATTTACATGTTAACACAGCTCAGCAATAATATAATCACTGCAATGGAGAATATCCTTCAGTTATCATAGAGTGCTTGTCTCTCAAATAACAATTTTTCCTCATGAGTTAAACAGCAGATATGGATGGCAGAATAGATAACAGCAAAGTAGAGGTTTGAATGAGTTGTGGCTGAACCAGAATGTTCTATCTTTCTAATAAAAAGTAATGCTGATTTAATGCCTGATAATGCACTCAACTGAATATATTTAAAAGGCTGCTGAATAGATTGATTTTCTAATGGACTTTGCTCAGACTCACACATGTCTTCCCTGTTCCTCAAGGAAGATTCTTGTTTCAAATGATTGAATAACTGAAATGAGTTCTACTCTTAGTCTAAAAGTTGTAACAGAATGATCAACCTCTGTTGAGAAGAGTTTCTGAGCTCTAGGAGCCTTGAGGTGAGATTAGAACCATGTGTGCAGACTCATTCTTACTCTAGATGTTCCAGCGCCTTTTGTTTGATGGTTATCATAAGACCGCTTCCTTTTGTGCCTCTCTCTACAGTGATTATTCTCGTAGAAGTCTTCAGATGACAAAGTCAGAACTCTCATCTACTAATTCTATCACCTGTGTCATTTTCTGTTTCTATTGAGTGATTTTTCTCCTCATTATGGAATGTATTTTTCTCTTCCTTTGCATGCCTAGTAATTTTTGATTGGATACCAGACATTGTGAATTTTATCATGTTTAGTGCTTGATATTTTTGTATTATTTTAAATATTCTTGAGCTTGTTCTGGGTTACAGATAAATTCTTTAGAAACTATTTAGTACCTCTGGGGTTTGTTTTTAAGCTTTGTTGGGTGGGAACAGAGCAGTCTTTAGCCCAGGGCTAATTTTCCTCTAGTACTGAGACAATACCCTGTTGCGTACCTACTTGATGCCCGTGTATTATGAGTGTTCCACTCTGGCTGATGGGAACACAAACTCTTCCCAGGCAAGTGTGAGGTCTGGTGATTGTACTGCTTAGTTCTATCCTGTCATCCACCTACCCCCACCCCCATTCCCTTCTTGAGTAGCTTTCTCACATGCATGTACAGATCAGTACACCGCTAAAGACTCAAGGGGAGCAGGTCCATGGACAGTTCTCTCTGTAGCTTTCTCCTTTCTGTGCCACTGTCTTCATATCTCTGTAGCTTTCTCCTTTCTGTGCCACTGTCTTCATAGGTACTCCACCCTTCAAATTCCAGCCACCTTGTCCTCCCCAAATTCATAACAGTGTCTTTTAAACTCCGTGAGATTGTTGGGCTTGTTTGAGTTTCCCCACCTTGTGCTATGGTCTGGACACTCTCTCCAGCGGCAAGCTGGGGCAATCACAGGGCTCATTTTACTTATTCCTCTTCTTTCAGGGATCACTGGCTGTGCTGCTTATTGTCCAAGATCTGAAAAATAATTTTTTTTGGTATCTTCTCCATTTCTTGGTTAAGGTGAGAGGGTACATCCGATCCCTGCTACTTTATCATTGTTGGAAGTGGAGGTCTTAGAGTGAAGATTCCCAACCTAAAATTCCAGGTGGGTTCCTCATCCCCAAAGGGCTTCATCATTGTCTTATAAATCTGTGGTGAAGTGGTGTCCCTTAGTGAGGCCCAAAAGCTGGAAAGTCTGATTCAGGTCTGGGAATTTTGAACAGGGTTTCGGATCTATGAAGAAACAAGATGTCCAGGGAGGCTTTGCTAGTGACAAGAGGTAAGATCACACCTGCCATGTGGTACTAACAAGAGCTTCTTTAAGTCACAAATTTGTTGCTTTCCTGCTCAAAATCCTGCAACGGCTGCCTGTTGCTCCTGTGGTGAAAAGAAACATCCTGGTCCTTGCCTGTATCTGCAGACTCATTTCCTGTCCCTGCCTCTGGCTAAGCTGGCTTTCTTTCAGTTCTTGGACCTTGCCAGCCTGCCTTGGGACCCACTCCTGGGCATGTTCCCACCTCTAGTCTCTGTTTCTCTCTCAAGTCTCAGCTGTGGTTCACTTCCCTAGACTAGCTAAGACCCCTTAGGGGTCTCAGAGCCCTCTGTACTCTCCTTTATAGCACTTACACCATTGTGATGACAGGAGGCCTTGTTATCCATGGGTAATCATACTGGAAAGGCCACTTTAGACCAAGTTCACTTAACAAGGGAGCCAATATTTCATGGGCAATAGAGGGGATTTCTTTCTTTTCTTTTTTTTTTAACATCTTTATTGGAGTATGATTGCTTTACAATCTTGTGTTAGTTTCTGCTGTATAACAAAGTAAATCAGCTATATGTATACGTATATCCCCATATCCCCTCCCTCTTGTGTCTCCCTCCCACCCTCCTTATCCCACCCTTCTAGGTGGTCACAAAGCACCAAGCTGATCTCCCTGTGCCATGCAGCTGCTTCCCACTAGCTATCTATTTTACATTTGGTGTAAATTTGGTGGTGTATATATGTCACTGCTACTCTCTCACTTCATCCCAGCTTACCCTTCCCCCTCCCCATGTCTAGAGGGGATTTCTTTAAAAAGGTTTGATTCAGACTTTAGCTGGAAAACTGAAGCTATACACTATAAAAATAAATTTATTTTAATCCTATTCTTTCCAATTTTAGAGCCGAATTTCCACCACACACTGCAGTTTTAGCATGAACGAAGAATGAATCGTGTTGATAATTTTGAGAAATGCAATTTTTATGACAAAACTGGATGGTGGAAAGATATGGTTTCCCTAGCTTCATGTTTTTTATGGCTTCAGGCTTCCCTGGTGGTGCAGTGGTTGGGAGTCCGCCTGCCCGTGCGGGGGAGATGGGTTGAAGCCCTGGTCCGGGAAGATCCCGCATGCCGCAGAGCAACTAAGCCCGTGTGCCACAACTACTGAAGTAGTTTCCTAAGATGAGTGCATGACCCAGGTCGTTAACAAGTTCCTTGCGTGGTTTTGGGAGATTTAAGCCTGTCTCCTAGGACTCACTTCTCAGGCCCAGGAAGGTGTAATAAGGAACCAACATTTTAGCCCCAGACCATCTCTCAGAGGAAATGCAGTGCTTTTGATGATTTTCTTTACTCAGGAAAATGTCACTTGAAAGTGCTTACTTTGGGGATATTTTAGCCCCTGGAGATTGCCTGAGATTGGGCTTTCACCCTGAGCCACATCAGTATCCCTGATGGCAGAGAAGGGTACCCCTGAAGACACATGCTGGAAGGACAATTTTTGATGTTTTATTGCAAAATTAGTGTAAAATTTGCATTTGATTTCAGTATCATCCCAAGTGTACTTTTATACAAAACTAGTATCCTCCACAAACCCCCCTCAAACAAACAAACATACAAACAAACAAACAAAAAACCCTCAGAAAACAGTCCTTCAAGTGAAAATCATGCTCCTGGAAGATGCAACAAGTGGATTCTCTAGGCTGTGTACAGTCAGGCAGTAACCCCAAGGGTTTACATAGTCCAGTTTGTGAAACTCATGTTAATGACTCTTTTCTGGAAAAGTACCCATTTCCCCCCACTCCCCTCCTGCAAATTTATTCCCAGATGTGCCAGCAACCTCAGTATCTGGGGCCTTCTAAGCACTGATTCCGAAATAGAAAAATAATGTCACTCTTGGCTAATATATGCTCTTTATCACTTCCAGCCCCAGTTCCAAGAACACAACTTCATGAAATATCAGTTCTGTTCAGAGAGCATTTGGAGTGTTATTATGATCTAGTTCAATCACTTAAGAAACAGAGAAAACCCATATATGTTCCTCCCATTTCCATTTCTTTTTCTAGGTAACTTTTGAAAAGAAAATCTTTAGGTCAGTTTCTAGATAGATAAAAATATGAATTTAGGGGTTCAGCAAATTCTTAAGACTCATTAAGATTTTTCTTCCTATTGCAACCTGGGGATTTTCTCCTACACAAGACATAGTCCCAGCTCTGCTTTTGCATTTTCTGAAAGCCTCACATCCGAGCAGAAATCTCCTCCTGGATTTAGATGTTGATAGTAATTTCCTTTCTTTGCATATGCCAGGATCAGTTACCGTTTCTTTCTGGTCAGCTTTTTTCAACTTCATATTTTAGCCTAGAATCCAACAAGATCATAAAATGCTGAAGAAACATTTTATGTTTATGCTCATATGTCAGGTAACCAAATCTCAGAATCCCTTGCCTCGAGGCAAGAAACCTCCAGAGACCCAGTTATGCCTCAACTCAGTTCATAGAATTTTAACTGAACTCATGAGTGTTTGTTATTGAGATTTAGAATCATGGAATGTGACAGAACTAGAAGGGGTTTTTAATGCTCATTTAAATTTGATAATTTAATTGACTGTCCTCATTTTATAGAACAAGAAAGTACGCACACCAGAAAGGTTCAGTGACTTGCTGAAGGCTGTACAGTGAGTTATAGGTAGGACCCAGGTCTCCTGACTCATTCGGGGATACCACAGTGTATAGTTAACATTTGCTACATATCAAACCACCCCAAACTTAGAGGCTTAAAACAACCACCACTTATTTAGGTAATGATTCTGCAGGTCAGCAATTTAGCCTGGGCTCAGGCGGGTGGTTCTTGTCTGGGCTGGGCACGGCTAGGCTTGCTCGTGTGTCTGCAGCCAGCTTGTACATTGGCTGGGGCTGGCCGATTTATGACGGCCGCATCTGGGATGGCCGGGATGACTGAGGTTTCTTTCCACGTGGCAATCATGAGGTTCCAGGAGCAACAAGGGAGAGACCCCTCAAGGTGCAGAGTCGCTTTTAAAGACTATGCTTGTGTCGTGATTGCTTCCATTGTTCAAAGCAAGCCACAGGGCCAAGCCCAGATAACAGGGGATGAAAAGAGAATAATTTGTGGTCACTTTGCAATTTGCGACACAGGGTGATTTCCATTTTTGAATGACAGGATATCTTACAGGCCATCATTTTAAGAGTCTCACTTCTGGTTACCTCGTATGACAATATTGACATGCAGTCTTTGTAAATTAAGTCATGGGATAGTCTCTTAAAATCCAATTTTTTCATTTCATCTGGTGCTGGGAGATTGTAATTTTTTGCATAGAACTTTCCTCCTGGACTATATAAGAAATTTTTAAAAAGCCACTTCTAGTCCCCCAATTTATGGTGGAAACAGTCTTCTGTCTTCCAAAATGCTGTTAAAAAGAAACCCAAAGGATCTGTTTATCCACCTCATTATTTCTTGCATAGCTCCAAGGGGCAACAATAGTTTCACTCTTCATATTTTTAGGGCCATTATATGGTTTGTACATGAATCCTGACCTTTTGGGATATCAAACCCCATTGACTCCCATAACACCTGTGGAATACTCAGGCATAGGTTATTAGCCCCATTTTATAGATTGGAAAGCTGAGGCTCAGATAGATTCTTGGTACCCTCCAGGAATTCCCATGGGGCCCCATAGGTGTGAATGGCTGTGTCGGTTTCCTCTCCCTTCAAGTCTATTCTCTAAGTCTTTGGGGGACTTAAGAGAATCACACATACAGCCCTTACATCTGCTCTATGACCGCTCCATCCTCAAGGACCATCAAGATGCAGCTCCTCTGGGCAGAGGGTCCTGCCTTTCCTTCACTGAGCTGATCCAGGCACAAGGTGCAAGTCCTGACCTCCTCCCCGGCTCTTGGCACATCTGGGTGTCTGTATGTCACCCCCACATCATCCTCTTCTCCTCCACCTCCTTCTCCTCTAGGGTTAATCCTTCACCCAAGATCCTGATTCCATCTGCTCAGGGGGATCGGGGGACATTCCCTGGAGCAGATGACATGTAAGCTGACCCCTGAAGGATGAGTAGGGTCAGCCCAGTGAAAGGCATGGGCAGTACTATGAAGCATTTTCTAGGCAAGAGGAATTGGTGGTGACCAACATGAGAACTGCACATGAGAGTTTTTATGATTGGAGGGTAGAGTGTGTGTATGCAGCGGGGGCAGGGGGAAGGGAAAATATGGATTCGTCCCTCAACTGGGCCCACCACAACCTGAATTCACCTCAAGAGAAAAATCTTTAGCTGGTGGGAATAAGTCTTGAAGGAGTGGCCATATTGATAACCAGAGTCCAAAATTCATGGCCACCTGGTGCTTTCCTCCAGCTGGGGCTGGTGAGCACATATGAAAAGCCTGGAGTGGTGTGATAATGGCCCTTTGCTGGTTTGTTGAAGGCAGGTTGTGAAGATGCCACCTCCACACCAGTCAGCATCTCCTCTATCAAATCTGAGTGCCTGGAGAAGTTGTATTTCCTCTGAGAAACTGCTGCACTTTTGTTGGGTTGGTTTGTTTTAATCTGGTGAATACCATGCATGGTTAGACTGTAACTGAATGTAGGTCCCTTTTTTCTTTGGCTGCTAGGAAGCTCAAGGATGACTGTTTCCTTAACATATTTTAAAAAGTTAAAATAACTTTATTGATTTTTATAAATACAAATAGAATACTAATTTTAAAATTTCAGCAAGACAGTGATGTATGAAAAAGAGTGTTTAAAAATCACTACAAATATTACCATGAGGTGAAAAATATTCCAAGTATCATTCTGTGTTTGTGTGTGTATATTTATCTGTCTCTATCAATATCCATGAATGGACTTCCATGCATCTATTTATACTTATCTACCTATGTATCTATCTATCGTCTATCTACCTACATGTGTAAAAGTCTATTCATGAGAAAAAGATTGTATGAATTATGCATGTTATTTTTAATATAAAGTCTTAAAGTCAATTTTATTTGAATTTAAAAGAAGGAAAAGAAACTAAAGGGAAGTGGAAGGAATTGTTGAACTTGAAATCAAAGTTCAAGTTCAATTTGAAACAAGGGATATCTTTTTCTAAAAGATCTCTCTAAGGTTAAGAAAAGAGGTTTTGAAAAAAAATTGAGGTTGGAGTAATCATGTTTTTCTAACTGCATGTTTCAACTTTAGACACTATCAGTTACCACCCTGCCATGAAAGATGAGGACGTTCATACCTCCTCTTCCTCCCTTTCCCCCATTACTTAGTTTCTGTAAGCTTTATCATCATTGCCCTTTGCGGACTTATAACATGTTCACAGTTCACGCAGTGGTTTAGTATTAATTCTATGTCTAAGTAGAATCTTCTGTCTAAGATTCTATTGTCGCCATTGGCTATTTTACCACATGTACTCCATTGCTGAAGTCTTGATTCTAATTTATCTCTCGATTGGCTGGATTTCATAGCCAAGCAGTTTTGTCAAGAAGCCACTGTATTCCCTCAGTTTTTAAAATGTGTGTCTTTTAATTCTTTTAATGTCTGAAAATGTCTGTTTTTTGCCTTTATAGCTGACCATCAGCTTGAATGGAGGAAGTACCTTTGGTCTCCCCTTCTTTCCTTTTGAAGTGAGTGTTCTTGTGCCGTTGTGACCTTGAATGTTGCCTTGGAGGCCTGAGAGCAGCCTGATACTCTCCCTCCTCCATGGTCATTTGCTTTTTAAGCCTGGATTCTTGAGGAATTGTTACTTCTTTACTGAAGTTAAATTACTTAATCAGGACACATCATGGTGTTGAAAATTCTGAATTCATTTTTTTCTTTTTTTTTCCTGAAACACTATGTACTGTGGATTCAGTCCTTCCTGCATTTCAGACAGTGCCGTTTTATATCATCCAGTACTTTTTTCATTCAACACTTTTTCCGTTCCATTTTTTGATTTCTGTATATCAGGGACACTAATTACCCTTGTGTTGGATTCTCTTAGCACCGATTTCTTTGTCTTTTTCATCTATGTTCTTTGTAATCATCCAGGTTTTCCCTCTTTACCAGTAATTTGATTTTTCATATCTGTGATGTTCTTGCTGATTTTCATTGTTATTTATTTTTAAATATTGTTGTTTGGTCCATACTTTATTTCCTTTGGTTTGCAATGACCATTTCCCTCTCATCTTGTTATTTTATCATCCCTTTCATCATTTTATTATGAAAGTTTCAAAGATACAGACAAGTTGAAAGAATTTCGAATGGACACCCATATGCCCACCACCCACATTCTATAATTAAAATTTTACTCTATTTGCTATAGTCATATATCTGTTAATCGGTTCACCCCTTAATCCACCAACCTCTCATATTTTTGCTGTTTCAAAAGCAAGTGTTGACATTGGTATAAGTCTCTCTAAATACTTCAACATGGGTATCATCAAGTGGGGTTTAATATTTGTTTACGGTTATTTATTTTTCCCTTTGAGATAAAATTTGCATATAATGAAGTACACAAATCTTAAGCATACCATTGCACCATTTGATGAGTTTTCCCCCAAAATGTATTGTGAAAAGTTCCAAATACACAGCAAAGTTGAACGCCTCTTACAACAAACAATTATATATGTATTACCTAGATTCTTACACTGACATTTAATTGTACTTGCTTTATCATACATGTCGGGGTAAACTGTATATACAATGAAATGCACAACTCTTAACTGCACATTTGATGAATTTTTACAGATACATTCACTGTGTACTCCAAACCACTATCAAGATGTAGAATTCCCTCATGCCCCTTCTCAGCCAGTCTCCGCCCCTACACTGAGGTAGGCACTGCTGTAATTTTTTTCTCCCACAGGTTAGTTTTGCTTGCGCTAGAAGTTCATGTAACTGGAATCACATAGTATGTACTCTTTTGTGTAAGGTTTCTTTCTCTGAGCATACTGTCCTGAGATTCATCTTTAGTGTTGTTTGTCCCTTTTTTATTGCTTAGTAGTTTTCCATTGTATAAATGTACTATTATTTATTCATCCATTCTCTTGTTGCTGGAGAGCTGGCATGTTTCAGGTTTTGGCTACTGTAAATAAAGCTGCTAGGAACACTCTTTCTGTAAACATATGCTTTCATTTCTCTTGGATAAATATCTAGGATTGGAATATGGGGTCATAGGGAAGGTGTACATTTAGTTTTATAAGACATTGCCAGAAACTTCCCCAAACTGTTGTATTGCCTTTCACTACCACCAGCAGTATTTGAAAGTTGTAATCACTCCATATCCGTGGCATCATTTGGTGGTGTCAGTTTTTAAAATTTTTGCCCTTCTGGTAGTGTTCATTTTGAGCTTGTTTTTTTTTTTTTTTTTTTTTTTTTTTTGCAGTACGCGGGCCTCTCACTGTTGTGGCCTCTCCCGTTGTGGAGCACAGGCTCCAGACGTGCAGGCTCAGCGGCCATGGCTCACGGGCCCAGCCGCTCCGCGGCATGTAGGATCCTCCCGGACCCGTGTCCCCTGCATCGGCAGGCAGACTCTCAACCACTGCGCCACCAGGGAAGCCCTTGAGCTTCTTTTAAAAAAATCGGATTCACGTTCTTATTGCCTTTTTCTTTAGCTAAGGGACTTGTAAAGGATTTTCTTCTGTGGTTTCATTAATGTTTCTTTCATGATACCTTCATGTCTGTCTTTTTTTTTTTTAATTAATTAATTTATTTTTGGCTGTGTTGGATCTTCGTTTCTGTACGAGGGCTTTCTCTAGTTGCGGCAAGCGGGGGCCGCTCTTCATCGCGGTGCGCGGGCCTCTCACTATCGCGGCCTCTCGTTGCGGAGCACGGGCTCCAGACGCGCAGGCTCAGTAGATGTGGCTCAAGGGCTTAGTTGCTCCGCGGCATGTGGGATCTTCCCAGACCAGGGCTCGAACCCGTGTCCCCTGCATTGGCAGGCAGATTCTCAACCACTGCGCCACCAGGGAAGCCCCCCATGTCTGTCTTTTGGTGGCTGTGTTTCTTTTCCCCTTTGGGAAGAATGATCATAAACTGGATGTTCCTAGTTGCTATACCATTCCTTTTTATCTGGCTTATGTTGAATAGTTCTCTTTAGACATTTGTTTTGCTCTCATGGAGTGTGGTTGGCTTCTTGACTTTCTTTCCATTGTACTTGAGGATGGTTTGATTTTTCCCCTTAGGCTACATTATTTTTTTAAGTCAGGTTTCTTGAGGTATGATATGCATCCAATAAAACTCATCCTTTGCCAAGCATACAGTTCTATGAATATTGGCAAATATATGCAGTTGTATAAGTGCTGTCACAATCAAGAGATATGCTGTTTCCATCACCTCACCAAGTTCCCTTGTTCCTTTGTAGTCAGTTCTCTCCCCCCTCCCCTCTGTCCCCTGGCCCCAACCCCTGGCAACCACTGATGTGTTTCCTGTCCTTATAATTTTGCCTTTCCTAGGATGTCATATAAATAGAATCATACAGTACGTAACCTTTTGGGTATGGCCTCTTTCACTTAGCATAATGTTTTTAAGATTCATCCATGTTTTTGCACGAATCAATAGTCTTTACTTTCTATTGCTTTATTCCTATTTTTTATTTATTTATTACTCAACTTTTTATTGAGTATTTTTCCACTCTACGATGTACCACACCTTGTTTATCCACTCACTAGTTAATGAATATTTGAGTTATTTCCAATTCTAGGTGATTGTAAATAAAACTTCTATAAATCTGCACAATTTCTTTTCACTGGGTATTCATATCCTTTGCTACATTTTAAGGAATGGTGTTTCATATCTTTGTCACACGTTTTTATCCTGATGAACTCCAGTAAAGAGGCGTCTGAGTTAGACTCCCGACTCCTACTTCTAAAAATTCGCAAAATACCCTCTCTTGGGCTCACCACGCCCAATCGGGGGCATGTACTCTATTCCCACTCTTGGTTTTGGATTATTTCCTACAATCGCCTGTCAGAGAGAGACAGGACCCTGATTACAGCCCCATTTTTCCTGTTTTTTTTTTTCTCTTTCCCCCCCAACAGCATCTTCTACTCTCTCCCAGTCAATGGAGGGAAAGCTGTGGATCCCCGTTTGGCTGGCTTCACTCCAGATCTGACAGTACAAGGGGGGGCTGCTGGCATACTGTTGCCCTCCTGTATGACTCAGGGTTCTCCAGAGAAAGAGAACCAGTAGGAGACATGTATGTTTATATTTATATTTGTGTTTATTATAAGCTATTGACTCATGTGATGATGGAGGCTGAACAGTCCCACGACCTGCTGTCTGTAAGCTGAGACCAAGGAAGTAGATGGTGTGGTTCGAAGGCCTGAGAGCCGGAGAGCTGAGGCTGAAGATGCCAGTTCAAGTCTGAAGGCCTGAGCACCAGGAGTGTTGCTGAGCACAGGAGAAGATGAGTGTCCCGGCTCAACCAGCACATGGAGGGTGAATCCAACCTTCCTCCCCCCTTTTCTGTATTTGAACCCTCAGTGGATGGGGTGACGTCCAGCCACATTGGAGAGGGCAATGCACTTGACTCAGTCTATTTATTCAATTGCTAACCTCTTCCAGAAACACCCTCACAGACACACCCAGATACAACGGATAGCTGGGCATCCTGTGATCCAGTCAAGTTGACGCATACAATTAACGTTCACACCCGCAAAGGCTTTTGGGTGCGGGGAGAGTGGCGCTGGACACCTTGCTGCACTGAATCGTTTTGCCCTGCTCCTTAACTTGTTGTTTCTTTCCTTGGCTGACGCTTTTGAAGTTTAAGGCTTTGGGCTGAGCCTCTTTCCTTGAATACTGTTTCTTTCTTTCCCTTTTTTTTTAAAAAAAATCAATTTCTTCAGCTATTAAGGGAGGGTGGTTCCATACGCTTCCATGAGACATCCTAACTCAAAAATCTCTGCTTGCCGTTACAAGTTGTGCAGACATTTTCAACTTGTGCTTTCATGTCCTAACTTTTCCTCTGGCCTTTTCCTACTGTCCTATTCTGATTTTCCTTCCTTCAGATTTCTTCTATTTTTAAATTTTATTGTGTTATATGTTTATTTATAAGCTGTCTCAAATACTTTTTGGAATGAAGTGGGATATAAATAAATCTAAAAGATTAAGAAAATACAAGGATCAGTCAAGGGTTGCCTAAGACCTGAGGATCCAGCAGCTGTTGGTAAGTCAGTGTTTTGGATCTAGTGGTGACTTCTCGGAAGGAAGCAGTTTCATGTTATGGCAGCTGAGACTGCGTTGACAGGAGCCACAAACTCAAATGCCTCTGGGGCCAGGCAGGTCCTACCAATTAGTGAAACAGGGTGGTGTAAGGCAACAGGGAGCAGTGGGGACTGTAGCAAACCATAGAGCACCTGTCCTATCTAATGATGGCTGCCACAGGCAAGCATGTGGGCTAATCTTGCCAGAGCTTTTAGAGGGAGCAGATATAAGACAACCAGCCAGGCACTAGTTTTGAACACCCACTACTACCTTTTGTCATGAAAGCCTACCTTCAGGTGGAATCTTCGATAGAAATCCAGTAAGTACAAGAGTAAAGGTCAGCTGGCTTAGCGGATTTGAATGGGGCCGCCTGAAGCAGAGAACTCCAGAGGCCCCCTCCTTAAAGGTCACGTGACTCTGAGGAACAGTTTGGAAACCTTCAGACTAGATCACAGGCAAGGTCTTCCTGCTCTGATCTCCTCTTGTGTCTCTGTGTCTCTGTGCCTCTGGGAATTGTCACTAGCTTCCCAGCCCTGGACATGGTGGCTTTGCACATTATAGATTGCCCCTGAATTAACTTTTGGGCATGTGTGTGCTTTGCAAATTTGGAAATTATTTTCAAAGAATGTGGTTTTGTCTCATGGACAAAACACTGAGTGTGTGTGTGTGTGTGTGTGTCCATGTGTGTGAATATGTGTGTCTGTGTGCATGTGAGTCTGAGGATGAGAGCACATCTGCTTCTCTTCTTATGGTCCCGTGAAGACCAAGTTGATCTTGTAGGGAATGTCTTGAGTTAGTGATATGCTAGACAGAGGTCAACAAACTACCACCTATGGGCCAAATTCAGCCTGTAGCCGTAGTACAGTGTGTGAGCTGAGAATGGTTTTTACATTTTTAAAGGTTGTTAAAACAAAACATGCTACAGCGACTGCATGTGTCCAACAAAGTCTAAAATATTTACTCTCTGGCTTGTTACTGAAAAAGTTTGCCAAGCCCTGTTCTGAAATATCTTGCATATTCTCATTTAGTCTGAACCAACCAGTCATAAGTCTTTAAATAAGCATCCGCTCTAGGATCTGTATCACAGGCTGCTTTTCTCTGCTCTGAGCAGGCTGCTGCCACGCGTTTGCTCACCGCTTCTCCTCCTGACCGGAGCGCTGCTCCCCAGACAGGGGAAGGCAGCCCGGGACTTGACCAGACTGGAGAACAGGGGCTGCAGCCCTGCAAAGCCTGTGGCCAGGCTGAGCGGTTCACATGTCCCTCTCCAGCCCTGGTCGCCTAAGAGCTGTATTCCCCACGGGGCTGAACTGCTGCCACACCCATGTTTGGGGATCTGCTGGCTTCCGGCAGCCCAAGTGGCAGCCAAATGATCCCTTTGCCTGAGCAGTTCTCCAGGGCAGTGAAGACTTGGCTTACCTTTTTTTTTTTTTTTTGCGGTACACAGGCCTCTCACTGTTGTGGCCTCTCCCGTTGCGGAGCACAGGCTCCGGACGCGCAGGCTCAGCGGCCATGGCTCACGGGCCCAGCCGCTCCACGGCATGTGGGATCCTCCCGGACCGGGGCACGAACCCGTGTCCCCTGCCTCGGCAGGCGGACTCTCAACCACTGCGTCACCAGGGATTGGCTTAACTTTTGCATTCAGGTGGTCTAGTCTTCTCTGAGTCTTCTCTTTGGGCCACGTAAGAGGGCTCTGCTCTTGCAGAGGCCCTACGGCTGTTGCTTCCACTTCTAAAGCTCTGGGAGGGGCTCTTGGAAGCCATTCCCGCCCGCCCGCCCGTGGGCCCCTATGTGTGCCTCGCAGATGCTGGCTCCAGCTGTTACTCATGGTGTCTGAGGGCACAGCTCCCTCCCTAAGTCCAGAGGAAGACATTCATATTATAGTCAGTGGGCAAAATTCTGCTCTGGTCAGCTGTTCTTGGGGGCCCCTGTGGACCCACCATTGGGCTGAAAAGGGGTACAGTGCACTGAGACTCAGCACATCCCCATTCAAATATGGCTTCAGCCCCAACTCCCACCGTGATCTTGGCAAGTTACAGTCCTCCTATGGGACTCAGTTTCCCCATTTGGAAAAGGCAAAGGGTGGGCTAGATCTCTGCTTTTCAAACTGGGATCCCCCAACCAGTGGACAAAGCTTCTAAGAGATTTTTTAAAATATTCTTTTATTTTACTGATAATTAAAAAAAATTGTTGTAAATATTTTCTGGCTCATCTGCCTTGTCACCTTATACCTGGACATGGCCGTAAAATTTTAGTGCCTAACTTTTAATTGTGTTCAAGAGGACATCGGGTCAATCAGAACGACATACTTTAATTCTCATGGGCTAATGAGAGAAAGAGCAGATGTGACTGAGTATTTGTATCCACCGAAGGCCCATGATGTCATGGCTTTCTGTGTCAATGAAGGTTTTTGCAACAGTTAGAAGAGAAAAACTGAGTGGGAGGATGGAGTCATCACATAACACTTTTTAAGATCAGTCTTACCAAATGCAAACAAATCTATACACTATGTGCCCATCCGTGCTGTGAGCAGCAATGCCTCTTCAGCAAAAACATCGTTGGCTGCATTATTTTAATGCTCTTCATTTTAATTTTAATGTTTCTGTCATTTTGTTGGCATTTAATCCAAGAATGCTTTTTGGTTTTCTAGTTGTGTACGCGCTGAAAGCCTAAGACATTTATACCTAACTCTCTGTGTGTGTGTATATTTAATACTACTATAATAAAAATAATTTAAGTCAAAGTTGCGGCCCTGTGGACATTTTTTTCCCTTTCAAAATGACATGCACTTTACCCAAGAATCAATGGGTTAACAGAGGGGCTGTGGACAGTGTCTGTAAAAGGTCAGAGAGTAAATATTTAGAATTTGTGAGTCATGGTATCTCTGATGCAACTTCTCAGCTCTGAAGTTGCTGGGCACAAGCTGTCATAGGTAATACGTAAACACATGGGCATGGTTGTCTTCCAATAAAACTTTATTTACAAAAGCAGGCAGTGGGATGGATTTATGCCTCAGGCCGTAGTTTGTCGACCCCTGGTCTACAAGATGGCCGAGGTGTCTTCCTTCTCAGATACTTACTTGGCAAAGTAGTCTTACTGAGGAGATGGGTTTTCTCTGGTTTCTCAAAAGACCCTCCTCTTTTCTGCTGTATAAATTCCCTGGGGCGCTCAAAGGAGAGGTGCTGACAGCCCAAGTGAGGAAGTAAGGTTCTCCCTCAACGCTGGAAGTTTCCTTGATTTGGCTTTGGTTTCCGGCTTAGTCCCAGACCCGGAGTCAGGTGAGATTCCCTGTGTCTCTCCAGGTGACCGCCTCGGCACCTTCGTGGGGGGAGTGGTCCCCACTCCCTGGCACACACACCTTGCCAACATTTGGAGGCTGTTATGGAAATGATCCTGTAGCCCAGCCTTATGAAGCTGGGCCCTTTTATCTTTCTTTATAAATCACCCTCTCCCTCCACTTAATCCTGCCTGACCCGCTCCTCTGAACTCCCTCCAGTCGGGCTCTGGTGACTGGTTCTGAGCACTGCTGGCTGCAGGCAGCCAGGTGCAGCCTCGCTGAGGCTTCGGGGAAAGGGAGGAGTCTATTTCATCTGCCGGGGATGGGGCTCTAGCTGCAAATCCTCACACCTTTTCTCTGCTCTTGCTGAATGGAGCCCAAGCAGGTTATTTATTCAACATTCACTCAACTTTCATTTACTGAGCTCCCCATTAAGTGCCAGGCAGCGTGCCAGGCACCAAGGGCACAGCAGTAAAGATGATGGCGGTGCCACACCGTCTCGAGACTAACAAGGAATGGTTGGGCAAACGCACAAACGCTTACATATCTTCAAGGTGCTATGGAAGAAACCAACAGGGTTGAATTGGACAATGGGGCAGTAGAGAGTACAGGGACATCTGTCCAGATAGAGTGGTTGAGAAGGTCCTCCAAGGAGGTGACATCTATACCTAGGCCTAAAAGATGCCAACCAGGAGACCAGTGGAGGGAGGAACATCCCATACAGAGGGATAGCATGTGCAAAAGTCCTGTGGTGGGAAAGGGCTTTGGAGCTTTACTGTGTGAGGAGCAGAGAGAAGAGTATCTGCTCAGAGATTCCTGCCTAGTGGTTCTCAGGGCTGTTAGGGAAGATGGGCTTAGTAGAGCCCTAGTCAGTGCAGGAAGCACATACACATGCAGAGGTGAATACATGTGAATACTATTCACATAAAAGCCTAATAATCACACAATGAGCTTAATAATCATTATCAAAATAGTTTCTGCTTAATGGCAAGGACCATATGCTCGACACTTCATTAAATTTATTACATTTAATATTCGGGGCAATCCTCTCTTGCATTTTAAAGATGAAGAAAGCATTATGCCCTCTCTTGCATTTTAAAGATGAAGAAACTTAGGTTCAGAGAGGTTAAGTAATTTGCCCAATGTCACACAGCTAGTAAGTCATAAAACTGGGATTCTAATCCAGAGCAGCTGGATTCAAAGTCCCTGTTTTATTATCACTTTGAGTCAAAATTATTCTATTACATTTGGAAATAGATTAAGTCTCAGCTTGTTCATTCACACCCTATGCAAGATGCAGGCAAAACAGAGGTAAAAAGACACAATAGTGCTCTTGAGAGGTCATTGTTAATGGAGGAAACATGAAGAGGTAACTACAATGCAATGTAGTGTGTGCTATGCCGGGGTGAGTGCAGGGGCTGTGGATGGAGTGGGAATGGGAGGTAAAGGAAGGCTCCCTAGAGTTGAGTCTTGAATGGGAAAGGTGGGATTTGGAAAGGTGCTTGAGGCAGAGGGAACAGCAAGCACAAAGCCTCAGAGGCATAAGAGCATCTGCTGTGTTCAGCTGTGGTCTTTATGTCATTTGGCCTGGCTGGAGCCCCGGGTGTGGAGAGGTGATGAGGACATACTTGGAGTGTTGGTCGGGTGCACCAGGTTGTGAAGGGCTGTGTTCTGAGGCCAAGTTTATCCTGCAGTGATTCTGAAGAAAACCACTGAGAGTATTAAGTAGGTAAGGCTGGGGCCAGACTGCCTGGGACCCCAGCCCTGCTGTTCACTCCTGTGTGGTCTCAACATGTGGTTTAACCACAGTGTGCCTCAGTTTTCTCATCTGGAAAATTGGGATAGCAATAGCGCTTCCTTGACAGAGCTGCTGGGAGGCCTAAATGAGTTAATTCAGGCAAAAGACTTGGGACAGGGCTGGGTACAACGTCAGCACTGAAAAGCATTAGCTGTTGTCATCACCATCATTGCCACCATCATCACTTGACGGATCATGAATGCACCTACCACGCAGCTCTGTGGATTCTTCCTTGGAGGAGGTCTCGCCAGAGACTGGAACACCAGTTAGGGACATTGATACCAGTGCAGGGGGGCTGTGAAAGGAGCGGGACTGGGGCACTGGGCATGGCAAGGGATGAACTATCTGCAAGATGTGCAGGAGGTGGAGGTGACAAAACCTGAGAAGCAGCTGGGAGCCTGGCGAAGGGTTGGCGAGGGGAGACTGGGGCTAGGCCAAGGGTTTGGGGCTTGGAGGTCTGTGGAGAAGGTCCTGCCGGGCCCCAGACTGGAGGTGTATGGGGCGGGGAGCTGAGGAAGGTGGTGAGTTCAGTTCTGAGTAGGTAACTTGGGAGGGGTCCCAGGGACATCCATGGGCACATGTCCTTGGATGTGTCTCCAAGGAAGTGAGGCAACCACACCAGATCTCGTGGTTGGTATGTGATAGCCCAGGAGTCCAGTCCAGTCTTCCTGCTGCCCCGGGATGCCTAGGATGGGCTCCCAGATTCCCCACCCCCTGTTTTTCCTGGTACCACCTTCCTGTGGGCCAGTGATGTCTGCCCAGAGGCCCGGGCCCAGCCTCCGGCTGTTACTGGACACCTCAAGCAGAACTTGGTCCTTGCCTCCACAGAGAGGGCCACATTGCTGGGAGAATGAAGAGGACCCCGCCTTGCCCTCCCTCTGGCTGTGTTCTCAGGGTGGGAAGGCAGACATCTCAGACTCTCACATGGCCCCGAGTGCCCCCATGCCGGCTCCTAGCCCTGCCTCTAGTCACAGCTGGGGTCCTGGCCTCTGAGAAAGGGGAGCACCCCCAGCAGAAAGGAAGGCAATTCCACAGCACCTGGAAGGGCCCCTTCCAGCTGATGGGCTGGAAGGGCCATTCCACAGGGAGGTAGAGAAGGGGATCTGTAAGGCCAGTGAGTGAAAATGGGGACCAGGGCAGGGATGGGAGGGGAGTAGGGTCCCAGGGGCTTGGGAATGTGACTCTTCTGCTTCGTCAGGCTCTGAGGGTTATTTTTAAAAGGCTGGATCTTGGAGGCTCAAGGACCCACGGATGTCTCCGTGTCCCAAGTCCTCTGCCTCTCTCTTGATGGACTCCAAATGCATCTGGGACAGTCCAAGAGAGTGACTGGGGGCTGAGAACAGTCAGAGCTGAAGCGGGTGGCGGGGAGAGCGGCCACTTATTACTCACACCTTCTATGTGCTCAGCGCTTTACCTACACCATCTCATTTGCTGGAAGGGAGCTGCTCTTACGGCTCTTTTACAGATGAGGAAAGAGTCTCAGTTTAAGTAACTGGCCTAAAGTCACACAGCTGATTAAAGGTAGAAGGTGGCCTGTCTGACTTCAAAGTCTGTTCTTTTTCCACTTCACTCTTTTAGTTTTCCCACTTCATCTGCTGCTTTCCCCAGGGGCTAATCTCTCCACCAGACTCCTGTGATTCCCGGGCCTGACACAGAGTAGATGCTTATTTGTACACACAACACTGTACTTCCTGTTTCCTGTACACAACTGTGTTTCTGATAGTGGCTGAAAACGGGTCCTTTAACACAGCTTTGCCAGGTGCCTGGCTTAGCGGGAGAAACTCGAGTATGGGGATTACAACTAGTATTATTTTAAATTTGAACCCCCAAATGGCTGAGTCAATGGGGCTGGACACCATCAATGTCTCCCTCTCCTGGGCTTAAAAATGGGGAAGAGATGCTATTGTCTGTGGAGATTTGAATCCACTAGGAACTTGCCAGAAAATGTCCTGCCACGGAGCAGCCCAGAGAGGCCGTTGTGTCCTGGTGGCCTTGGTTGGGAGGAGCGAGTCCTCCCTGCTCAGCCTCCCGCTGCTGGTTCCCCAGCTCAGTCCAAGTGCAAGGAACCGGGGGCCCAGGAGGGCCAGGAGCTGAGCTGCAAATGTCCGGCCCGGCCTAGCCTCTCTCAGCACATGTGATGCATTAGGCCCCAACGGCTCCCTGGGGATTCCGTTCCCATCAACTCCTCCGCAGCAGTTCGGAGGTGCTGGGAAGATCAAAAATGAGCACATTTGTGGATCATGTGCTGAAGGCTTGTTGGATTTGGGCCGTCTCGGCTGGGGTGTGGGGCAGGAGGTGACACTTGAGGCCCGAGTGAGGAGACGGGTGAGCCCAGGCAGAGCGGGCCTGGCAGAGGCTCACCCAGGGGCAGCGACCGAGCTGCAGTCAGTAGTCTGGCAGCCGAGCGTCCACTCTCCCAGACCCGAGCAAGGCCTGGGTGCGGCTGCCCGGGCCCTTCTTCCGGGCCAGGTCCTGGCTCCCAGCGTGTCGGGCTGTGGGTCTGCTCCTGGGGAGGAGGGAGCCTGGCGGGCTGCAGCCGCCGGAGCAAGCACACCGGGGACCCTGAACCAAGCTGCAGAATCTCTGGGGCGCGGTGGGGCACAAATGACGTTCCCCACCCTAGATTCCATCCTGCCGTCCCTGAGGCTGGAGACCGCAGGACCTCAAGAGACATCACAGCCCAGAGCTTTAGCTCATGCCTGACCCCAGCCTGAGGCTGGGCAGAGTTTTTCTGTGGGTGATTAGTTCTTTTAGTCACTTATTCCTTGAGTTAAAAAATTATTTAAAATTATTATAATAATTTATAATAATTATTAAAATTATTCCTTGATTTTAAAATTATTTAAAATTATTAAAATTTAAAAAATTATTAAAAGACTAAGTGCTAAGTGTGAGGAACGAGCCAAAGAAGTTTCCATTCCAGCCCCTGAGAAAAGATTGATGCCTGTGTAGGTATGAAATAATGAGCTAGTTGTAGCATCCCTTTGTGTTAGGCAATTTTTGGTCATCCCCCAGTTCAAGAACTCCACCCCCATAGCAGTCAATGTCCCTTGCAAGATGCAGTCAAGTTCGCTGGACCCTTCTGGTCCTTAGTGAGCCTGGAAGTGTGGTGCTAAAGGCATTCTGAGATGTGAATCCCTCCAGTTCTCCTCTGGGTTTCCATCCCAGCGCAGCAAGGCAGCCCCAGAATCTCCAGCTCCGGGACATGACCAGGAGCCCCGAACACTGGCTGAGCTGAGATGTGGGTGCTGGGCCGCAGGCTAGGTGCACACCTGTAAAGCTGTACTTTTCCCACTCCAGCCCTAGGTCATGTGGAAAAATGAATACAGGTGAGCTTCCCAGACCACTTGCTAACAGCTCCGGACAACTGCCATAAAGGCCCCGGATGCGTGGCTCACTCTGAAGGCGTCGGCCTAGGTTTCTGTTGCATCTTTGCCCCTGGGCCCATGCGTGCATGCCAGCTCTAGTATACTTCTTTCTCTTAAGGGCCACATCCTCTTCTGGACCAGGAAGATTTCACCCTTGAAGGGAGCTCTGGCCAGACAGGTGCCCCAGGAGAGCCTGGCTTGGTGGGGTCCTTCGTGGGCCTTGGTCTCCTGGCTTCTGGGCTTGAGGAGGCTGTGTCTGTACAGCTTTGATGGGAGCCCGTCCCATGATGGCCATGGCCTTGGGATCTGTCCAAGTAGCCCCTTTCCTCTGCTCGAACAAGGGAGGCAGGAACAGGAGGGCCAGGCTGAGCCCTAGAGTCGAGACACGTCCACTTTGCTGGCAGGTCACCAGCCCCTTCAGCTGGGATGATGATCCGCGGGAAGACCCAGGGGGACGTGTATACAGAAAGAAGGTTGAGCTCATCTCCATGGACAGGGCGAGCTTCATGAAACCCACCTATGAGGACCGCCCTTGGAGGAGCAGCTGAGGTCCTCTCTCAGCAAACCAGCCCCATTCGGACACCAGGATGGCTCACTCAGAAGGGCTGCCCTGGCTGTGACTATCTGCTCGCACCTTTTCCCAAAGCAAATGCCAGGATTGTTGGAACGCTCATTTACATTTCATTTGGAAGCGTCAGGCTGGGTGTTAATGAACAGAGCAGTTCTATCCCTGAATCCAGAGTTTTCAGGGCAGCACTCAGCCAAAATTCTCCAGCCACCACCTCAGTGGACCTACCTCCCCTCCCAAATCAGAGCCCAGAACCATCTGAACCAACATATAGCCTCCGTTGATGGAGCCCCACTGTGTGTCAGCTTCAGACCACGCTCTTTGCCCATGATTTGGCCCATTCTCAGCAAAATCTGAAAAGTAGGTATCATTATCTCCGTTTTACACAAGAGGAAACCAAGGCCCAGAGAGGTTAAGTGACTTAACCAAGGCCACACAGCTAGGAAATGGCAGTGCTGGGTTGCAAACCTAAGTCAGCCTGCCTCCAGTGTTCGTGTTCTCTTCATTTCAGGAAGCTGACTCCTATCTACCCAGGCGAAGGGAACTCAGGTGTGATACTTACCTGCATCACAGGACACGGGATCTTAGTGTGGGCTCTTGAAAACGAAATGCAAGAGAGAGTAAGTGAGGGTGAGAGAGAGAGAGAGACTCTGTATGTAATGGGGTGTGTGTGTGTGTGTTTAGGAGTTTACACAGCTTTCATCAACTTCTTAATGTCCCCCAAATCACAGAGCTCAATGGTGGGGTTTTTCTGTCCATTACAAGGTACTGTGTAACATTCTCAAGGTGTCCACAGCTTAAGTGAGCTCCTGTGTCAGAACACAGGCAGAAGCCAACGTTATTCTGTGGAAGCACGGAGACCTCTGATATGCCCCTTCTAGATGGAAAATGGCACACTGCTAGTCTTCCAGTCTGGTACTTAGGGCGTGAACAGTTTGGAATCTTGTAGAACAGATACTGCCTGTGGCTTTATCTCAAAAACCGGAACCCTGAGGCTCAGAGGAGAGTAGGAAAATCCTGTTTGTTTCTCTGTATTCCTGGTGACCTGCAGCGACCTAGCAGCGGGCTGGCTCTCAAGAACGGTAGCATGCTTCTCCCTCCCATCCTTGAAAGCCAGTTCCTCCTCAGGTTCGTAACAATTTGTGTTTTATCACATTTCCACATGCAAAATGTGTTTCGGCATTTTTCATTAGATTTTTAAGGTTCAGATTGACGAGGGCGAGGTGAGAGGCAGACGCAGGGGTCTAAGAGACAAAAAGTTTAGTAATGAGTTAGAAATTTACAAAACACAAAAGCAAATATGGCTTCAATACATGATGTGACCCTTTAGAAGGCTGGAAATTACTCTTCGAAAATCATTCTGGCCTGACTTCAGAGTCTAATGGATGCTGGGATACCACAGAGTGACTTTGAGAAGTGGGTTGGTATTGCAGGAATTTTTTAATTTCCTGTAACTCACAACAATTTTCTCCCAGTGAGGATTTAGAATCACTCCTGCGATGGTGCATTGACTGCATTTGCTGAACGATCTGCTGCGTGAACCAGCTCACGCAGAAAAAGAAAACCCAAGGAAGGAAGGACACAAATGGGATTACCTTCCCCCAAATCATTAAAAGTTTAGAAAAGACTTCCAGGTAAACGAAGGATCTGCCACTGAAGTTTATGTGTTTTAAAAAGTGAAGTAAAAATGGTGTCACTTACACTTCTGAACTGAAAAGAATTTGGGAAAAGCAGATTATTATTAATTATTTTTAATAGCTTCTTAATTAGCCCTTCAAACAAGTTTTTCAAAACCCCCAAAGGTGTCTAATTTGCATGACGTGTTTTTACTTTTCTATGCATTTCATTAGCAGCACTTTTTTTAAGACCTAATAGCAAGACCGTATTACGCTTTCAGAAGATGGACCAAAAAAAAAAAAAAAGAACTCAAATTATTGCTGCAAAAAGTCTTGTGTTTCTTGTTCCATTTCAGTGGTGTCTTGTCTGTATCTTAGGGCACTTATTAGAGCTTACCTGTCTTTCAGAAATCACTAAACAAATCCCTGCTGGGGCAGGGATTTATTAGGCAGATGACCCCTTCTTTTTCCCAACAGCAAATCCATTACAATAATGGGCTCCAGAGCCATCAGCAGGTCAGGAGGAGCCCGATGTGTGGACACGGAGCAATCCGCACACGGTTGCTTTATACAATGTGTGAAGCCAGGCAGAAAAGCGGCACATTTGATTGAGAACAGAGGAGAGCAGCCGAGAAACCAGCCTTCCCTTTCCTCCAGCTTCCGGGGGTGGGATTCAGGGCTGGGGAGCCAGAGAGATGACACTTGGCAGCCGAGGGTATGGGGCTAAACAGAGGGTCTGGGACCCGGAAAGAGAGGAGGGGGAGCTAATTAATGCTTTGCCCTGCTTGCCCCTCATTCCCCCTTTCCCCACCCCTGCTGCAGCCAGGACAACACCAGAAGAATAAATAGCAACATTATCTAGTGCTTACCATGTGCTAGGCCTTGTCCTAAGTGCTTTACTTGACTTTTCTCTTTATCCTGGCAGCAAAATAAGACATTTTATTACTCCATTTAACAGGTAACGCTAATTTCATAGCTAACTTTTACTGAACGCTGCGTGGCAGGATCTGTACTATACATGTAATTAACTCAATGAATCATCACAACACCCAGAGGGATTCGTGCTATTTTTGTGCCCATTTTACAAATGAGGAAAGGAAGACACAGAGAAGTTAAGTAATTTGCCTTGGTCACACAGCTGGTGAACGGCGGAGATGAGATTTGAAGCCAGGTGGTAGGACACCATCTATTGTCATCCTTCACGGCCCATCCTAGTTGCCTCTTTCCTCCCAGGAAGTCTTCCCATGGATCTACATGTCTCTTCTTCTTTGGCCATATTTTATAGTGTGTGCTGTCCTCTGAGAGTATAAGCCCCAGGAGAGCAGTACCGTGTCCTTTTTCTTCTGTATTCTCAGCATCACCTCGCCCATTGCCTGACAGGTAGCAGATGCTCAAGACATATTTGTTGAATGAAGCATGTAATCACTTAGTTTTGAACTTGAGCACTGGTTAGAATTTAGCACATAGGACATTGCTAGGAGATAAGGGACTACGATGGTTGATTTTTTTTTTTTTTTTTTTTTTGCGGTACGCGGGCCTCTCACTATTGTGGCCTCTCCTGCCCCGGAGCACAGGCTCCGGACGCGCAGGCTCAGCGCCCATGGCTCACGGGCCCAGCCGCTCCGCGACATGTGGGATCCTCCCGGACTGGGGCACAAACCCGTATCCCCTGCATTGGCAGGCGGACTCCCAACCACTGCGCCACCAGGGAAGCCCAATGGTTGATTTTTTGCGTGTCAATTTGACTGGGCTAAGGGATGTCCGGAGAGCTGGTAAGACGTTATTACTGGGTGTGTCTATGAGGGTGTTTCCAGAAGAGACTAGTGTTTGAATGGGTCGGCTGAGTAAAGAAGATCACCCTCACCAACGCGGGCGGCATTATCCAATCCCTTGACCGTCTGAATAGAACAAAAAAGTGGAGGAAGGGTGAATTTGCCCTCTTGCTTGAGCAGGGAATCTGTCTTCTTTTAACCTTGGACATTGGCACTCCTAATTCTTGGGCTTCTGGACTCAAATTGGGACTTACACCATCAGCTCCCCTGGTTCTCAGGCCTTTGGGTTTGGACTGGATCTAACTACTGCTTTTCTGGACCGCCAGCTTACACAGGGTAGATCAGATAATTTCTTGGCGTCAGTAATCATGTGAGCCAGGTCCTATAATAACTCTCCTAAATATATATCTGTATCTACCTATCTATGATCTATCTTCTATCTATCTATGATCGATCTATCTATCTATCTATCTATCTATCATCAATCATTTTTCTATCTATCTAGCTAGCTAGCTAGCTATATCCTGTTGGCTCTGTTTCTCTGGAAAGCCCTGAAAAATACAGGGCCCAATACTGCTTATTAGATTTCAAGGTTATTTGCCTTTTTTTCTTACCTACTAATGGAAAATTCTCTTCCGGAGTCACACTCATTAGCACTCAGAGGATGTCGTGGCAAAATCTTTCCAAAATAGCCCCAAGTATATTTGTGGGAGGAAAAGAAGCTAAGCCATGGACAAAAGCTCAGCACACAGGAAGAGCTTGAAATGCGGGGCTGGCAGCCTCTTGCCTCTGTGCTGGGGCAAGGACAGGAAGTTGCCAGTCCCCAGAGGGCCTGCATAGATTTGGGGTTTCATGGGAGAGCAGCAAGGAGAACCAAAAAGACTTGTGCCAAATCCATGTGGAAATTATGTGCCCACGGTTCATCTTTTCAACATACCTAGTTTCCGGCAACACGGAACTAATCAATGGTAGTAAAAGGCATGTAATTGGCACCTCTTTTATTATCAGACACGTACATCGAGAGAATCTTTCTCCAGTTGGAACAGAAGCTTGATCAAAGCAGTGCGGGGCTCTGCTTTAGGACAAGTCTTCTGTTTTCCTCTGGGCTGTCTCTTTGTTCACGTTATTCCACGACATAGGTCTTTTGTTCACTCGCCCACTTTAATTCTTCCAGCAACCTTTGAGGGAGAGGTTAGTCCTGTTTCACAGATGAAAAAAATGAGACATAGAAAACTTTATTCAAGAGAACTGAAGTCACACAGTCAGCTGGGATTTGAATCCGGGACTTCCTGATGCAAGAACCCAGGGACCCGATGCTGTGGCTCTTGCTTTCAGCCTGCCCGTCCTGTCCTTTCTTCAGGAACAGGAAGGGATGCCGGAAACCTCTGGGTGGATCTGAAAGATGACACAAGGTCCCCAGATAGCCTGCTCACCTGTGCACCTATCATGCGCCTGGCATTTTACTACTAAGGAGATGCCTTTGGGTTAAAATACTGTCCACAGAAGTTTCTTGCTAAAAGATCCAACAGAACAGCTCTGGATTCTTCTAGAAGATGATAGTTAGAAGCCTGAAAAAGGGGGAAATAAAATCTACCTCATAGGATTAGCACAACAATGAAAGGAAATACTGAATGTAAAACTCTGGCACGGGAGCAAAATCATCATCATCATCACCCGCAGCTCTACAAAGCTGTGGAGATTAAATACCGATTTCTGTTTCCATTTCATTTTAGCGTGTTTATTGAGGGCTTGCCATGTGTCTGGCAAGAGGCTTTCACAGGCTGTCCTGTGTACTTCTCTCCCTGAATCCTCCCAAAGAAAAAAGGTTGAAATCCAGACTCACAGGAGATACTCCCTAATTGCTTCCTTTTCCTGAAAACAGAGGGGCTGAGTTATGTGGACAGAGTCGAGGAAAGGCCCAGAGGGCGGGGCTGCCCGGAGGTGCTAAGGATGAGGTCGGGGAGCTCCACATTCTGGGTCTCTCTGGGGTGGCAGGCTGGCTCGTGAGAAGGGCTGGTTGCCGTGGGGCTGGAGTCCGGCCAGGAGAATGAAGCAGGGTGCCCAAGACCCAGCAGGCTGACCTACGAGTGTTCAAAACACAGTGAGGTGCCCCTGTGGGACTTGTAAGGGTGGCCTGTGCTGAGAGGAGGGGCTGCAAGCCCTTCCTGATTCAGGATGTAGATTGAGACTTTTAATGTTCTCCTCTGTACGGCTCTTCTCTCCTGAGCACATGAGAGGATTACATATCCTGGACCTCTACTGCTTTGTGGGCTATGTTAATAGATTTAGCCAATGGATTATGGCTGGAAGTGATGCTTTTGTGTCTTCCCAGCTGAAACACTGAATTGTCAGCGTGAGACCTGCTCTGTTCTTCCCCTGTCACAGCAACATCCCCAGAATCATGTTGAGATGGTAGCCTCATAAGACATGGAGAATGATTACAAACATCCTGTAATGCAACAGAACTCCCCTCCCTCCCCATTGGCTCACATGGGGCTTGTAGTATGAGCAATAAATAAGCTTTTATTATTTCACATCATTAAGATTCAGGGGTTGTTTGTTACAACATCTTAACTTGGCCAATCCTGACTGATACATTTTCTTCTCTTGGAAGTCACCCCAGTCTCCCCCACCACCCCCAAGAACTCATGGCTGGTCCTTCCTCTTCCTTACATCAGCTTAAAATTCTACAACCAGATCTCCCAACCATTCCATAAAATAAGTCCCTCCCTTATTTTCTATCATGTCACCCTGTTGGTTCGTCATTTTGTTTATTTATTTGTTTACCATCTTTCTCTCACATTGAACTGTAAATTCTTTGAGGGCAGAGATCATGCTGTTTGCTCATGCCTTATGCCCAGTACTTGGCATGATGCCTGAAAGAATGTTGCCTGTGAGGAAATGAGCTCAGAGAGGAGAAGTGACTTGCTTAGGGCCACACAGCAAGCAGGCTGCATGTCTCCACCCTCTCTAGGCTGATGCTCTTCCCATGTCTCAGTTCAATCCCCCGGGCCAACGGTCCAATTAGGAAAGATTTTCAGTGCTTTTCTTGTCACGAGGGCTTCAGAGAATAAAAGAGCCCAGGGCTTGGGTTGGGGCATGCCTTGAAGTGGCTGAGAGCTGAGTCTGAATCCAGGCTTTACCATCTGACAACTGTGTGGCCTGGGCATGTTATACCACCTCTCTGAGTCTTAGTGTCCTCGTCTGTGAAATGGGCAATAATTTTACCTACTTCAGAGGGCCACTGGGTTGCTGTGAAGACTAAATGAAATAACGCATGTAAGCTCCGCACGGTGCCTCATTAGAGGGGCTCAATGACTATTGGCAGTTATTAGTATTACTATTATATTATGGACTCCATTCTCTCTTCTGAAGAAACTCTGAGAAGCAAGAATTTCAGTCCATAGATGGGTCCTCTGTGGGGCCAGCCTCTGGGGAGATGGTGGCTTCATGGTCTGGAAGCTCTTGTCTTTCCATCCTTTCTTCCCATGCCTCCCGCCTACAGGAAGTAGGAAGGTCCCCAACACCTTTCCCCCCCCCAACAAAACTGCTCCTTGGGAAAGGACTCAGTAGCAAGTGAAGAAACCCTACAGCGCAGCTCATTCCCGTGTCCCTCTTTTTACAAATTAGATACTGAGGCCAGAGAGGTTAGTGACTTGGCTAAACTCACACAACTCATTAGAGACTGAACCAGCTGGACCCTCAGTGTAAATTGGAGGCAACGTGTCTGCTCTCTCCAGGCAACCCATCATATCTAAGGGCAGAAATACCGCGGGTCCTACTAAAGCAGTGGTTCTTGACCACGGATGAAATTCCCCCCCAACAAAGAACGTTGGGCAACGTCTGGAATATTTTTGGTTGTTGTAAGTCTGGGGGAGCGGGGCTGCTACTGGCATTTAGAGGGTAGAGGCAAGAGATATTGTTACCTATCCTACTGTGCTCAGGACACCCCTCCCTCAACGAGGGATTATCCTACCCTGAACATCAATGGTGCCGAAGTTGAGAAAACCTGTACTGAGGGAACTTCAGAGATCAGAAGGGGAAATCAGTTTGGAGGTCCAGGGACAACCATTCTACTCCCCCTGGATGAGGCCACAGAATAATAAAAGCAATTCACACCAGGAAATCTATTTTACAAGGCGAAGGGCTTTCACAAGCATAGTATTCTTCTTTTTTTAATTGAAGTATATTTGATTTACAATGTTGCAGGTATACAGCAAAGTGATTCGGTTCTTTTTCAGATTCTTTTCCATTATAGGTTATTATAAGATATCGAATATAGTTCCCTGTGCTATACAGTAGGTCCTTGCTGTTTATCTAATTTATATATAGTAGTGTGTATATGTTAATCCCAAATTCCCAATTTATCCCTTCCCTGCCTTCCCCTTTGGTCACCCTAAGTTTGTTTTCTGTCTGCCATTTGCAGCCACATGGATAGACCTAGAGATTAACATACTAAGTGAAGTAAGTCAGGAAGAGAAAGACAAATATCATATGATATCGCTTATATGTGGAATCTAAAAAAAATGGTACACAAGCATTGTATTATTTGACTCACAACAACCCTGAGAAAGTAGGTGTGATTACCTCATTTTACAGATGTGAAAACAGAGTATCTGAGAGTAGGTACAACCTGCCCGAGGCCACACAGGCAGGAAGTGGGCAGTGGCAGGGCAGGGCTCCAGGCCAGACCTTCTGACCGCAAGGTCCTTTCCATCTTCACACCAGCTTCTCCCTGTACTAGGGCCATGCCCTCAATGCGACAGAGCTGCCGGACTCTGGCGGAGGAGGGACCCTTGACCGTTTAGAAGGGAGACAACTTCCCAGCTACCTAAAATAAAGCCTACAGTAAATTCCACTTCACTGAGTCTCGCTGATCAAAGAAGAGGGTCATCGGGAAAAAAAAAATCCTGGGTCTTGGGAACCACTTCAGGGTGAGTGTGAAATTTTAACCAAAAGCATTGGGCTGGGGAGGTTTGTGGCGACAGGCGAGGGCTGTCGGCAAAGTGCAGACACCAGCTCACGGGTCTGTGGACACTGGGGAGACGCAGCATCTGCTCAGAGTGAAGACACAATACTGAATTTCTCTCTGAGGAGTAAACAGACTTCTTGCTTCTTGCAGTCACCTGGCTTCCCAGCAAAACTTTCCAGAAGGAGATTGGACCTTAAGCTGCTACCTCTCAGCTCTTGGCATTGGGGCTACCAGGCTGAGAAGGCCCTGGCTAGGGAGAAGGTTCACACCATCCCCATCTGTCAGGCCTTCTACTGGAGCAAAGGGTTAACCCTACATCACCCACCGCCTCCTTCAGCCTATGCTTGCCAAATGCTTTCACGTGCATGCAAAGTAATTTTGAATGTAATCATAACGTGTCCCCAGTAGCTATGAATGTAATCATAATGTGTCTCCTATTGTTGTTAATTGGTTTATCATTTATTGAGCCCCTACTGTGTGCTGCAGATTCACTGGTGAGCAAACCACACAGGATCCAAAACTTATGGAGTTTATTGTTTGAGGTGTGGGATGTGGGGGTGGACACATAACCAAAACATCAGATCAAAATGTGACACATGCAACAATGGCATCACAGAAGATTGATTTATTGATGGTCAGGGTATCAGGGAAGGCTTCCTGGAGGAAAGGACATCTGAGCTAGCATTTAAAGGGTGGCTAGGAGTTTGGCAGCTGGAATAACTTATCCTACTCTTAGAACTTCTTCATTCAAACTCCTTCCTTAGGGTTCTCAGAACGTAGAACTGGGAACCTTTGGGTTGGGTGGGAAGAATGGCTTCCCTGGATGAGCTGAAGTTCTTGTAATTTCTCCCGGAAACGTGGCTCAGAGCGGGGCAGGTGTACCAACAAGGGTAAGATTTTGTTTGTTTCATCCACCAGCCAGTGCTAATAAATTGTGCACCTATTGTGTCCAGATGCCATGCCAGGCTCTGGCTGTGCAACACAGAGAGACATAGCACCACCATTGTCTATGTGGGTACCTTGTTGCTCTTAAATACTCTGTGTAGTTAAAGGCATGAACATTTATCAAGGAGTGAGAACGTGAGAAGGAAACCAGGCAGGTAACGAGTAAATGCTGTTCCCTGAGCCTGGATTCCTCTCCTCACCATCTGGCTTACTTACCTGTTCTTTAGTTCAGCTCCAAAGGTCTCTCTCCAGTGAAGCCTTCCAAGCCCTGGGCCCTTGCCCAAGCTCCCTCCTGGCCTCCATGGCACATGTCACAGATTGTAATCACATGCGTGTGTGTATTAACCTCTTTTACTTATCTGCAAGGTTCTCGAGGCGGGGGAACCGTTTCTGTTTGGCATCCCCAGGGATGCCTGGCGTATAGTAGGTGCTCAGGAAATGTTTGTTGGCTGAATGGACCAACATAGTCATGTGGTTATGCCAGCTGCAGAGATGTCTTGGGTTACTCATCCTCTTCTCCCTGAGGGACCATTCAACATACTCTCAGATTCTTCTTGCCTTTAAGTCCCCTAAACATTCCTGCAGGGCTGATTTGAATAGCCCCAATCTTCATATGAGGAAATCAAGGCATGACACGCCAGGCTCCACCTGTCAGCTGGGCTGAAGACGTGACCTCCCTCTAGTTCATGGGTTCTGGGCTTGGGCTGTGCATTAGAATCACCAAAAGACCTCTGAGTACTGCGAATGCCCAGGGCACACCCCCAAGATTCTGATTCAGTTGCTGGGGGTGGACTCTGGAATTGTATTGTGAAAACGTGCTGAGCTGATTTCAACGTGCAGTCCCAGTGGAGAACACAGCTCCAGCTACAGCCAGAGAACTAGAGGGCTAGGCCCCACTCGCATTTTACCCATGAGGCACCAGAAGCTCAGAGAGGGGCAGATCTCATTGAAAGCCACACAGCAAACGGGAGGCCCAGCCTGGTCCAACAGCCAGGCCTCTGGACGTTGCCTCTGAGGCTGTTTCCCTGTGAAGGAGGCCTCTCTTGAAAGCTGCTCAGCCCTTCCATGCCAGAGCTGGATGCCTTTCAGACAGGCTGAGCAGCAGAGCTTGCAAACCCGGATCCCAGATCTGAGGGCAGCAAGCGCTTCCCCCCAGGGCTCATAGAAATGCTTCCGTCTCTCTTCCCGTTCGTCCCCTACCTTCAGTGGAGCCTGGCCGCGTCACACGTGGCCCCCAGTGGGGCTGGTGCTGTTTGAGGACAAGAGGCCATCTCTGAGTCTGGGGCCTGTCCAGGGGCAGCCTCTCCTGGACCTTGGTTTCTGGAGCCTCGTGGGGAAAAGGCCACAGAGGCAAGCAGAGGCCTTCTGCCGGGTGGAAGTGGGGCCTCAGTTTTCTGCCTGGTCATACCCATTCCTGGCGGAGGATGAGAACGCTCCCGCCCAAACGGGGCTCCATGATGGATGTGGAGAAGCAACCAAATGTCCCTCATTAATCACCGGCTCCATCTGGTTCCCTGCCTGATGGTTTTCAGCTGACTTGAAAAAGACCCAATTAGAACAAAACATTTTGACAATTTGTCTTGTGGCATGAACAGGTCCAGATCAAGGCTATGATTTCATCATCTGGGAGGGAGGAAGGAATGGCGGCGTGGGTCACGCACAGAGCTCAGCGGGACGTGGGGGTCTCCCCTGGGAGCCTTCCTGTGAAAGCAGAGAGTAGCCCACCTCTCCCCGGCCGCTGACCCTGTCAATCCCAAGGCCAGCAAGAGCTGCAGGACGGTGAGTGTCCCTCGGTTTGGGTGGAAAAGGCCTGGGTTGGGGGAGTATGGGTGGAGCGGGGAAGATGGACAAACAGGAAGGACCAAATATTTCAACCACTTGGCATGTGGGTGTTGGACGTGGACCAGAATTAGAAGCTGAGATGTGACTAAGGCCAAGGCTGTTCCAATTTGTGTACCAGCAAGATACCTGGGGACCCAGCTCCTGAGCCCAGAAGTGAGGGACCTTGATATCCTGGTGGTTCTGGCCCCTTGAGATGGGCTCACAGATCCCAGAGCTTCCCACACTTCCTTTTCTGTGCTGGGAATTGGGACGGGCCCAGCCACAGCGGGCAGTTGTTTCCATTGAACCAGAGCCCTTGGTTCTTAAAGACCATGGGTTCAGCTGCCTCCTTGGAAGTCCTTATGGGGAGACAGCCCCCTGCAGACAGATCGCCACACCTCAGATTTGCTCACCCGCTCTCTCTTCGTTGCATCCAGAAGGTGCCTTAGGACTGGAAATGCAAGTTAGAGCATCTCTCCCCACAGGTTCATTTCCCCAGCCCCCAGGCCAAACATGAGGTACGTAGGCACACTGGGGTGAGGAACCAGTCCTGTTTCTCTGGGCAGGATTGCTAACTCGGGGAGCCGGCCAGGCCGGGAGGGCCTGGGGTGTGCCAGCCCTGCTGCTGGCCTTCCTGGGTATCTGGGCGCAGGCTCTGGGAGGTGGGGCCCTGATGTGTGGGTCTGTCTGCTGCCTCCCCTGGAAGGGCTGGCAGGGGCTCCCCGGGGGCTGCTCACCCCCAGCAGAGCCCTTACTCACATCCCCCAGGCCGGCGGTGTACACCAACAGATACACCCACCCACTTCACTTCCCGGGGTCAAGTCGTACTCGCCATTGTCATGGCCTGTTTTGTTGTGTGCAGGCATGTGTGTGCCTGTGCACAGACACACACACACAGACACACACACGCGCGGTGTTCACACATCCCCTCACCACCCTTTACCCCTTCTTCAAGTACTTCTCACTCACAGCCCCACCTCTACCCTGTCCAAGGCACCCATGCCCACTCACCCGCCATACTTACAAACATCACACGCCCCTGCCACCTCACACAGACACACACGCAGGGACCCCATCTCAAGCGTCGCCTCTCAGGTCCTGGGACGCACTCACTTTGGCACACGCACATGGGCACATACACATGGGCATACATGTAATCTTCACCCAGACACACAGCTGGGCGGGGGCTGAGCTGGGCAGGGGACCAGGCACAGCTGCTGTCCTGGCGAGAGCCCATGTGTAGGGCAGGGTACCCAAAGTCTGACCTGCAGGCCTCTGGTTCCCTAATAAATGCCACCCCAAGACCCCCTGGACTCTGAGCTTATTCTTACTGGCCTGTCTTCCTGGAGTGCTGAGCAACGCTTCTTTTCCCTCCATTTTGTTCTTTTGGGAACGTGTTTCTTTCCTGTCTCTTTCTCGCTGAAGTCTGTTTCCCTCCCTAGGATTCAGTTCCCCTTTGGTCTTTTATGCCTGTCTACAGCCCAGCTCTGAGTGTGAGGGTCTTTCTCAAGTACGTGCTGGCACTCGGGAAGGATCCTGTCCAGCACGCTGGTGGGAGTGCAGGACCCATGGCCCAGGACTGATGGGTCCGGTCTGGTTCTCGCTTTGGGTCAAATAAGACTCCCCTCTCTGGAAAAGAATGATGGCTTTTGAGGAACGCGGGCTTACATGATCACCAAGAGCCCAAGGAGCTCCTGGTCTCTGAGCCTCAGGTGTCCCTAAGATGTATCTCTTGCCCACTGGTCACGACCAGCCACAGTACTTCCTGACTGGACTTGGTCAACGTATTACTCAGAACTCTTTTATTTGCAAATGACAGAATCCCAACTCAGACAAAATAAAAAATAAATCAATTGGCTTAGGTACCTGGGAGGACGAGGAGTGTTTCCAGGGATCTGGAGAGCTGCCGGATTCCCTCTCTACTTCTCCACGAGGTTTCTGCCTTGGCCTTGTGCCCTTAGACACCTCTTTGGCTGCCAGCAGCTCTAGAGGCAGATCCATAAGGTTTGTTACCTTAGGAAGGAGAGTTATTACGCCTCTCCTCTCAGTTTGGAAAACATCAAGGGGATCTGTGATTGGCTCATCTTGAGTCACGTGCCGTCCTCTGAGCAACCGCTGTTTCTAGGGAAGGTTCTACTGTGATTGTCCCGCCCGGGATATGACCCCGCTTTCATAGCCAGAGTGGCAGATCCCTCCTCATCCAGACCCCTGAAAGAGGACCAGTAGGGAAGGATACTAGGTGTCCCTTACAATTGCCCTCTGCTCCCTCCCCCACCCTCCCACCCAGGATACGGGTAATGACAACAATGGAGACTGGGACTCTTTTCTTGGCACAACTGTCTCCATTTGCATTCTCCTTGGCAAGCTTCCGCCCTAGAACCCCTGCTTCATGCCCCTAAAAGAGACATCCCTCCACCTCCCCATCCCCAAGGGGCTTGGGAGACTGTTCTCGCGTAACAACTAGGAGGTGAGCCCCAAGGCCAACCTCAGCCTCTGAGCCGTCTCATCCCTTATGCCGTCTCCCTGAATTGCAGGTGTCATTTGGGTTTTTGACCCTAAGGGCCCCGGGTCAGCACGGCCCACTGAGTCATGAGCTTGACTTGTCAAGTATCGTGTCTCAGTCTCATCCAGTTCAGGGGTCAGCTGGGCACAGAACTCCTCTGTGCTCTCTTCTTCTGATTTCCGTGAGCACCCATCAGCTGAGTCTCCTGTGGCGGTTGACCTTTCTGTGTTGGTTAAGGTGGGAGGTGGTCCACATTAAACCTACCTTAGCAACATGAGCCTCTCTAGCCCCTCAGGATGGGCGCCCTGTAGTTGAGTCAGTTCATGCTGGGAAAGAGTTTCAAGTCTTCGGACGCAGGAAACTCCATCATTTGACCCACTTTCCCTAAAGGATTTTGATGGCATTTCTGGGTGAATTGGCTTCAGCAGACCACCGACTAACTGGATTAATACCAATAATGCAAATAATAACAATCAGGCAAATAATAATAATAATTGATGTGTGGTAATAATAAGAGCAAATTCTGCCACTTTTGAGCACTTCCTATGTGCCAGACACTTCATTCATCCCTTTCACACAATGTCATTGAAAACTTAAACTCTAATCCTGTGTGGTTCTCATTTGACAGACAAGGAATCCAAGGCTCAGAGAGGCTGAGGAACTCCTCCAAGGTCACACAGCTAGTCCAAATTCAGATTTAGGTTTCTGTGATCCTAAAGCCTTTGCTTCTAACCACTGTATCATGTGTCTCCAAGAGTCCAAAACTGGAAACAACCCAAATGTCCATCGAGGGGGGAGTGATGATATCCGAACTGTAGAATATTAAACAGTTGCTTAAAAGCGATGTCTGCCTGCATATCCTGATGTGAAATGGTTTCAAAGACAATGAATAAGTGAGAAAAAGCAAGTTGCGAAAGATGAGTGCAGAGAAGTTTCATTTAAGTGCTCTCCACACAACGGGACTGGAGCTCTATGCATTCAGGTACGTGGAGAGAAAAAGGCCAAAAGACTGTGCATCAGCTGCGCGTCACTCTGGGGAGGGGAGCGGATCTGGGTGAGGGCCGAGGGTTCTCTGGCTTGATCTGTATTTCTGGGATTTTTTAGATGAACTTGGCTTCCTGAAGAGAGGAACCTTGTATCCTGGCTAGAAGTTTGATAGCCTAGGTTTACATCCTGGCTCTGCCACTTAGGAGCTATGTGACCCCAGGCAAGTCATTTATCTCTGTGTCCACGTCTTTAACATGAAAATAACCATCAGCACCACTGCCATTACAACAAGGGCAACTACTATAATAATAATAATAAAATATCACACGGTTAATGCGGTCTCCCAATCACAGCACTACTGACGTTTCATGCTGGTTGATTCTTGCTTGTGAGGCTGTCCTGTCTACTGCTGGACGGTTAGCAGCATCTCTGGCCTCTACCCACTAGATGCCAGTAGCACCCCCTCTCCCAATCATGACAATAAAAAACACCCCCGAGGGGGCAAAGTCACCCCAATTGAGGACCACTGGATTAATGTGATGACAAAGTGAGTTCATTCATGCAAGTTGCTTAGAATGGTGCCTGGCACAGAGTGAGCCCTGGATACATGCTAGCTCGCATTAATCCAAGGGAGGGAGAAGATGGATGGAATGACCTTCTCCGTCCAGCCGAGCACGGGTGCAATGGTTGGTATAGGGGAAGAATTCAGGGCTGGAAGTCGGGGTGTCTGGGGTCTGCTTCTGCCCCCATCCCTCAGCGGGGTGACTTGGAGTTCACCTCTTCGGGCCTCAGTTTCCTTATCTGTGATAAATGCGGGGAGCTGCATGCAGGCACTCGGGTCCCCCAGGCGTCCTCCTCTGTCTCTCAGAGCGGGAGGGGAGAGGGGAATGAGCTCCCCGCCGGCTCCCCTCCATGGTGGCCTAGGCTGCTGGCTGGCCTGCTGGGAATTCTTCTCAGACGTGGCCCCCTCCCTCCCTCCACAACTGTGGAGCAGATGCGGTCCGTGAGGCTGCTGCCCAGACACAGGTGGTACCACCTGCCACAAGTTCCTTGATTCTTGATCGTCCTACAACCACTTTTGGCCCCGAAACAATTTGCTGGGTGAAGGGAGAGGAGGATCTGGAGAGAAACGAGGAAGAAAGGGAGGGAGGAGGGGTGGTTCGGGGTTAAGAGTGGCCTTTGAAGTTTGCAAGCATCTTATATAAAACATCCTCAGTCATTCCCCATTTGGATGATGTCAGGAGAGCACATTACCATCCCGAGATCAAATGCAACAGCCAGAATCACTTGTTGCTCACCAGGCTACAGTCATATATCAAGTATTCCAGGCACACGCAATTCGTAACTTTCCCTGAAACAGATTGATATTTTCCTCTTCCACTTTCTGGGAACGAGACATCTGACTTTGCTTCGAGTGCAGTTTGGGAGGCGGTGGGGAAATTAAACCAGTGCCCATTGTCTTTGCACGCTGCTGGCCACACAGCTGGCAGCATGATGCCATGTCGTCTCTCCTTTGTGTGCACTTGGTGATGGGCCGTTTGCTGTCAAAGCTACGTAACGAACAGGAAATCTGAATGATTCTCTTAGGCTCTCCAGAATTGGGCCTAAATGATAAATAGAGCAGCAGGAGTTGTTTGGGTTTTTTTGTATTCTTACGTGTTCTTGTCTTTCCCTTTTCCTTTTTGGTTATTTTGAACCCAGGGTGTCTTCCTAGAGCAGAGGTACTGAAGAGCCAGTCGAACAGGGAGGTGGGCATTTTCTCCTGCTTCCGCTCCCTGAGAATAGCAGATTATCCGTTGTGAGTCACCGGGATCAACCCTTCTGTTTTACAGATGAGGAAATCGAAGGCCAGAGAGGGAAAGTAACTGCCCAAGGTCACACAGCCTTGACTTTGGGCAATTTGTTTACCTTCTCTGGGTGCCACTCTACTTATCTGTAAACAGGGAGGTAGCTCGTTTCACGAACTTGAACGATAGGAAGCTGAGAGAGAGTGGAAGTTCCTTCAATAATTGTGATGTGTTTTCCAAAAGCAAGGGCCTCTGAAACTCCCTGTTAGGAAGGTTTAGGAGCTGGCATGATGAACTGAAATCAAACAGGATTTACCTACTTTTCTCTTCTGCTTTCTGTTTCTCTTCCTTATTTTACAAATCTGTGATAACTGCACAGAGCTGGAACTTGGAGCAACTGCAGGCAGATTGCTGAGCCCTTTGTGAGCCGGGGGTCACCTTGTGTCCTGTGGAATAAGGCAGGTGGAAAGATTCAGAGGCAGACTGTGGTCCCATGGAACCAGCTTGGGGAAGAGGACGGGCCAGTGCTGACCTCCCCCTGAAGGGGTGTCTGACATGGGGTGTCTGTACCTGTCCCTTTGTGGAGTGGGAGGGGTCATTAATAGCAACCCACCCAGGCCCCACAGTCATACCCATGGATAATACCTGTAGCTGCTCTTGAGGGCGGCCAAGCACACAACAGGCAGCATAGCTCAGGGTTTTGTGGGCTCTGCAGCCAATTGCCTGTGTTCAAAGCCCAGCACTACCAATTACTAGCTGTGTAACCCTAGCCAAGCTCTTCAGTCTCTCTGATGTCAGCTTTCAACATTTTATTTTTTGAAATTATAACAATGCACAAATAAAAGAAGACAGACAACATACAAGTAAGTGATGAATCCCTGTGAACTCACTTCCCAACCTAAGAGGTAGACTTTTCCCGATATCTTTCCATTGTCAGTGGGCCTCTTTCCTTCAGTCCCCTACCTCCAGCAGAGAAGTAACTGTGATCCTGGAGTGTGTCTACGGTTCCCTTCCTTAAAAACAAAACAACACGACATAAAACAACACAAAGTTTTGTTTTTACTATTTACATATGCACCCCTAAATACTATATTGCTTATTTTTGCTTGTTTTCCTTTTTTTTGAGCTTTAAAAAAGTTGTATTATACTCTATTGAGGTCTTGTGTGACTTGCTTTTCTTCCCTCTTAAAATTATGTTTCTGAGATTCACCCTTGTTATCGTGCAAGGCTGTGTTTCACCCATTTTTTTCCTCCCTGCTGGAGAAAAGCCTGTTGTATGAATACACTAAAATGTGTTTATCCAAAACTGAGCAGACCCAACTGCCTGGTGTGGTCCCTACCAGAACATTCCAAAGAAAAGCTTAGGGAAGCAGCTTCCTATTGTTGGTCAGGTTTGAGGTGAGATGCCCATTTCTCTCACCCAAGTTAACTCTGAGGCCCTCCAAAGCATGACCTGATTCAGCTCGGACTCCCGTCTGCAGCCCAGAGATTCTGGGGTCAACCCACAGGGAGACAGTGCAGGGACCACCCAAAGGTGCAGGCTGGGATCGTGCCCTTTTCTCTCACCCAAAAGCTGCCTCTGCCCTAACTGTCTCTGGGTAAAGCAGTCGCTTAGCTTTTCAAAGCCAAGAACTTCTTGGGATATTCCAAGGAAGGGCATTTCTTCAGAAGGTACATGCGACAAGACTTGCTCTGCGGTGAGCCGAGCCCGTTGGGCTTTCGGAGACTAACTTCTTTTTCTTAAGAGGAGGCTGGCGCTTTCCCCTCATCTCCATCCTTGCTATTGACAGCCAGACTCCCAGGAAGGCGTGCAAACACAGTTAGCCACGGCCTGTCGCCAAAGATATTTATCACTTCCCGGCACGGTGCGTGACCCCTAAATGAGACACCCAAATGCACCTGGAGGGGGTGCCTTTTTTTTTCTTGTTGGAAGTGACAATTTCCAAGCAATCTCTGATGCCAGGGTAGTAGTGACTCAGATTTTCCGACTTTTAAGCCTAGATCCACACGTCCCGCCCTCGAGGACGATGCTGTGTGACACTTCTGCTTCTGACTCCAGTGAGATGTCCATCTTTTGGCACCAGAAAACCCTTCTCTAGTGTGGTGGTCCCCGAGGTCTCTCTTGAGAGTCCCTCAGTGTGGTAGGAGGAACCCTACACCAGAGTGTGGGTGCTCAGCAAGAACAGTGCAATAGCAGCATCTCTCCTCACCTCTCTGCACTGCAGTCTGGTCATTTGAAAAATAGTCAGCAATTTTCAAACGTTTTGTAAAACGAAGAGCCCTTTGGTCAAACAGAATCTTAAATGGAGCTTCGGTGTAGGACAGAAAAGAGCCAGGCTGATTTGGTTGAAGCAGGGTTGGGGTCCCAGACTTCCCCTTGCCGTCCGCTCTCCCAACCACAGAATTCCCCTAAGGTCCCTTCAGGCACCGCAAGGGCTCCAGGGAACACAATGTGAAAAACCACTGAACTAGATAAGCTCCCAGAGCTTTCTTACCATTGAGCCTCTACAAAGTGAAGGTAAGATGGCTGGGCTGGAGATGTGGAGTGTTAGGGGCTGCATTGTGTCCCTCTAAAATTCATAGGTTCAAGTCCTAGATCCCGGTACCTCAGAATGGGACTGTGTTTGGAGATAGGGTCTTAAAGAGATAATTATTCAAGTGAGGTCACTCAGGGGGACCCTATTCCAATAGGACTGGTGTCATTATAAGAAGAGGAGGTTAGAACACAGACACACACAGAAGGAAGACCAAGTGAAGACATTGGAAGAAGACGGGCATCTAGAAGCCAAGGAGAGAGGCCTCAGAGGAAACCAACCCTGCTGACACCTTGATCTTGGAGTCGTAGCCTCCTCTACTGTGAGCAAATAAATTCCTGTTGTTTAAGCTACCCGGTCTGTGGTACTTTGTCATGGCAGCCCTATGGACTAATACATGGGGAGATAGTTTCCCCTAGGTCACTGTTTTAAGGAATTCTGTTTATCCCATTCTAAAATGACTAGGAAACTTTGTATGTCTCCTCTCAGAGGGTCTGAGCTCATGCTCTCTACAGAGTACATCCCTGTCTTTGGGAGGATAAGAGGCATGTTCTTGAGTTTGGCCGTGTCTGGTAGGGGGTCTGGGTTCAGCGGGCATCCACAGGGGTGGTGATGGTAGGCATGGTGACCAGAGCTTTGGGAAGGCCTCCTGCTGGCTCTTGGTCTGTGAAAGGCTGGCCACAGGAACATTTAAGGCCTTTTAAGAATATAACCCAGGTTTAATTTTTTCTTGATCAAATGGTGCTAATCTAGCGCCCATAGTTAACAACAGACATCAGTGGTAGAGCTGCGTGAAACTAGCAATTTTCACTTCACGGGAATTTGCCTGGGAAAATAACAGTTTTTCACCTTTGGAAACTGCCATTTGGTTTCGTGAAAAACTCAAGGTGAAAAGAAACGTAGAGGAACATTTTCAATTTTTCATGAACTGCATTATGGCAGAGGTGGTAGCTCTCCTGGATCTCACTTAGTCGTGAGAAGGTCCCCCGTGCTGTGGGACTGGGGAAGTGGAGGTTGGTGGAAGATGAGGGGAGGTGGGGAGCCCAGGTGGTACCATCGATGTCTTTCCAAGGGCCTCTCTGGGGCAGGGGTGGCCAGAAGCTCTGGGCAAGTAAAGGGGACACAGGACTTTCGGACAAGTCACTGTCTTCTTTGACTTCTTGCCCTGGGTTGTCTGGGAAAGGGTGAAGTTTATTTATCATCTAGTTTATGAAGCTCCCCTACGTTCAAGTCTCAGTGACCGGCCATGTGTATCTGGCTTGTGCCTCCTTGGGGTTTTAAACGCGTGGGGTTCATTCATTCAGCTATTACCCGGTTTCCCTTGTACATCTTGTGCGTGCAGTCACAACAGGTACTGCACAGGTGTGTGTGTGTGTGTGTGTGCACGCGTGTGTGCGTGCGTGCACATGCTCACTTGTGCGCAGCTTTGGGGGAAGGGGAGGGAGATGGCAAAGCTGAGGGCAAGGAGTATAGTAGTAGAATAAGATGTCACATCTTTGCACTTGAAGAATTGGAAGTCTGATAGAAGAGACAGAATTTCTGCTCAGGAGACATCTGGAAAACAGTGTTGGAGTGCGCAAAGGTAAAGGTCAAAGTGTAAGGCCTGGCTCAAAAGAGAATTTGATACCTACTGAAGTTGTCAGTATGACTCGAGAGCCTTAAAATTATAGTTCTTCTGAGAAACTATATTAAGGAAATAATCAGAAATGTAGTCAGGGACGTCAGCACCAAGATCTCTGCAGACTTATTTACAAAAGCGCTAATACTATGTATAAAATAGACAACTGATGGGAATATACTGCATAGCACAGGGAACCCTACCTACTGCACTGTGGTGACGTGAATGGGAGGGAAGTCCGAAAGGGAGGGGCTATCTCTATGTGTGTGGCTGATTCATTCTGTTGTGCCGTGGAGGCTAACACAACATTGTAAAGCAACCTTACTCCAAAAAAATTTAAAAAAAAAAAAAAAAAGCTCTAAGTTGGGCACCATCCTAAACTCTAACAATAACAGGGATTGGCTCAATAACCAACCAAGGGCCAATCTAGCTCTCCATCAGTTTTATAAGTAAAGTTTTATTGGCGCATAGCCACAGCCATCCATTTACGTATTGTCTGAGGCTGCTTTGGTACCACGATTTCTTTCACAGAGTTCTGCAGGCTGGGGAGTGAGTCCAAGATCAAGGTGCTCTCAGATGCAGTGTCTGGTGAGAACTTGCTTCCTGATTCATGGATGGCTATCTTCTCCCTCTGTCCTCACAAGGCTGAAGGGACAAGAGCTCTCTGGGGTCTCTTATAAGGGTACTAATTCCTTTCATATCTTCCCTTATGACCTAATTACCTCCCCAAAGCCCCACCCCCAAATACCATTACTTCAGGGATTAGGTTTCAACATATGAATTTTTGGGGTGGGGGGACACGAACATTCAGTCTACAGTAGGTGGATAAATCGGGGGGCTTCCAGAGGAGATCTACTTTGATTTGTGGGGTGAACTGGTGAAGGGGAAAGCCCCCATCTTCCTTTGTTGCCCGTGAGAGTCTCGAGCCTTCTGGGGTATGTAAGGGAAGCCTGGAGACAGGCCGCCTGATGGCTTCTCCCACTCTGTGCAGGAACGAAGCACTGGGGTCAGCCTTGCCCCCATGCAGGCCCCTGGGCAAGGCCACATCACGTGGACGCAGAAGCCATTGAGGCCCCACTGATAGGGCCACGAGTCCAAAAGGCCACTCTGGCAAAGGTGACCCTGGCTCCTATAGTAGGTAGAATACCCCCAAAGAATGTGTTCAGGTCCTACCCTGCAGTACTTATTTGGAAACAGGGTCTTTGCAGATGTGATCAAATTAAGATGGGGTCACACCGGATTAGGATCGCCCTTGTCCAGTGACCGGTGTCCTTATAAGGAGAGGGTAATTTGGACAGAGACACAAAAGACATAGGGAAGAACGCCACGTGGAGGTGGAGGTGGAGATTGTGGTGATTCAGCCGCAAGGCAAGGGGCGCCAAGGATTGCCAGCAACCACAGTAGAGTGGCTTGGAACAGACGTTCCCTCAGAGCCTCTAGCAGGAACCAATCCTGGGACACCTGGATTTTGAACTTCTTTCCTCCAGAACTGTGGCCTTTTGAAGTTCTGACCTGTTGTCCTAAGCCAGCGTGTGGTAATTTGCCACGGCAGCCCTGGGACAGGAACTGCTCTCTCCTGGGAGGATGGGCAAGGTCTGGCCCTCTGGCCCTCTTGTGCGTCCTTACACAGGGTGTCCCCTGCAACTTGTGTGCTCCACCCCATGGACCGTACCCCTCCCCACTAAAGCCAAAGGGACAAAGAGACCACCTGGCTGGGCTTCCAGCCTCCACCAAGGCCGCCGCTTAGAAGGAGGCACACGGTTCTTTACTCACGCTCAGAGCATCTTCATGACCCCTCTTCCCTCAAGCACTCTTTGCCCTGCCCCATCATCTCCATCAGCACCATCGCCAAAGCCCCTCCCCAGTAAAAATACAATCTGCATCCGTGCAGCAAGGGAGGTCTCAAGCTTAAAGCTGCTAAAATTTGGGGGTAAGAATACAGAATTACAGATGCAAAACCATGTACGGGGCCTTGGAATGCTCAAGTTCAGAGAGGGGTCCTCCAGTGGAAGCTTCTGGATATGAGTCAACTCAACATGCTTGTCTTGCACGTGCACTTTCAGCACAGCATCCCTCTTCCTGCCAGATTTCAGCCGCCTCTGCCGGGGGACTACTTCTGCTCTGAGGCGTAAGAGGCTGCTAGCAGATCCTTACTTGAGAGCAGGTGCTGAGGGGTGCGGAGGGAGAGCCCAGAGGTTGCTGGTCTTCTGAGAGGGTCAGAAGCTTGGCTTTGACACTATCTGTTGTGACGTAGTATTCCCATCTGTCCAATGGGAATAATGGTTAAAGAAAGACCAGAGGTGGAGACTCTGGCCTACAGCCTAACAGCTGTAGGTGCCAAGTGTGTGTCTATTCCCTTCCACTTCCCTTGCCTGGAGGGAACAGGGGCAGAGAGCCTGAATGTCGAGATCAGGGTCACTAATCACAAGCTCCACAGAGTGCCCCAGGGTTGACCTCACCTATGGGCCTCACCTGAATTTCTTTTCTTCCCCAAAGCACCAGATAATCGGGGCTCACCACAGACTTCGACTTGGCCCTGAAAGCTTGTCTGTCAGGACCCAGCCTTGGGAGGGCAGGGGAGTTTCACATGTTCGCTTAAACTGCTGAACAGTCACTTAGAAACCCCTGTTCTTTTGGTGTGTGCCGGGCCAGGCTGCCGCCAGCTCCATGGCCTCAAGTCTGCCCACGGCAGGCGAGCCAGGCTTCGTGCGCTGTAGGTGAAAACTTAAGATTTCTTCTCCTGGCTGAGTCTCTCATCCAAGCAGAAAATGAGACATGATATCAAAAGCACATGGGCTCAGGGTATTAGGTGGCCTTTATGCACCTGTCAAGTCTGGTCTCCGAGGGGCGGAATCTTGTTTATCTGATATCAGTAGTAACTTTTGGACGATTACGATTCCTGGGTCCCAGACCCTGTCAGATTTTCCTGGACACAGTAACCATTCTCTCTACACAGGGCTGGGAAGATAGTCTTTTCTCTGAGGCTCATGGGTCTGGAGGGCATTGAATAGTGGATTTCGTACCCCCACACTAGGTCATCATCTGAGTGGATACATGGAACAGGTTTGGGGCTGTATTTCAATGCTGCTTCTCCATGAAGAATACGGGGTCCTGGTGTCTCTCCCCCTCCACCCCCCCCAGGGGGGAACGGTTGGGAATGGTTTCCATCAGAGCCCACTGCCTCGGCCATGTAAATGCTGGATTTGGCAATGGGAATCCACGAATGGCCACGTTCATTCATGTGATTTGCCTTCGTGCTTCTCTGGGGTGGGATCTGGCCTGCTTTCTTCTCTTCATATAGAGCTTGGTTCAAAAGTAAGGACTTGAAAGACCCTTGAGGGCCTAACAAGGAGATGTCTGTGCCACCAGGGCTGCCGCGGAGGCTGGAGCGCTGCATTTGCCCAGAGGAAGGGGTGCATTTCTCTTATTCACACAAACGTGACCTAAGGGCTAGCTGTGGTCCTGGGTGGCACCCGGAGATGTCGGCATGAAGGATGTTAACAGAGGAAACCCCAGAAGGTGAATTAGTGGGGGGCACTGCTCCTCCTTGTAAAGCTCTTCCGGTCTGAGGCTGGCAGAACTACAAGTCACTGTTACCCTTGTTTCCATGTCTATCTCAGTTACTGTCTGCTGAGCTCCTACCTGTGTGCTGGGAATATATATGCTCTTTATATGTGTGACTTTTTAGTTCTCATACAGGTGTTTTCAGCCCCAGTTTGCAATAGAGAAACTGAGGTTTGGAGAAGCTGTTTAACTTGCCTAAGCACATGGCTTGTCATTGGTGGGATTTGAACTTGTGACTGGCTGGCTCCAAAGGCCAATATGATGGAAGGCTTGGGCTGGCAGTTTCCCGTGGTCCCTTGAATACAAATGGTTCACAGATGATGGGTCCACATTTTAAAAAACATATATATAATTTTTTTTAAATTGTGAAACAAAACTCACATATAGCAAAGTACATAAATCGTAAGTTTACATATTAACGAATTATTGTAAGTAAACACTCATGGAACTTTCCCTTAAGTTCCATTATGAGTCCCCCAGAAATCCCCCTGCTCTTTTCTAACCACCCCTGTGGCCCTCACGTGCAGTGGTGAGCCCTCTTCTGCCTCTTACACAGGTCACTTCCCTGCTTTTCTGTTACCTGCTACACAGCAGTTTCATTTTGCCTTTTTTTTTGAAATTTACGTAACAAGGATCATCTAGTACAGATTCAGCCGTGTCTGTTTTTTTTACTCAACAATGCCTTTGTGAGATTCATCTAGATTATCGGCAGTTTATCTGTTTTCATTGCCATGCAGCATTTTATTATATGATTATTCCACAATTTATGTATCCATTCTTCTACTGATAGACCTTTGGATTGCTCCCAGTCCAGGGCTACTATGAATACTGCGGCTATGAACATTCTATTTCTTTTTTTGCGGTACGCGGGCCTCTCACTGTTGTGTCCTCTCCCGCTGCAGAGCACAGGCTCCGGACGCGCAGGCTCAGCGGCCATGGCTCACGGGCCCAGCTGCTCCGCGGCATGTGGGATCTTCCCGGACCGGGGCACGAACCCGTGTCCCCTGCACCGGCAGGCGGACTCCCAACCACTGCGCCACCAGGGAAGCTCTATGAACATTCTTATACATGTTGCCGTGTCTCTGTTGATATACACCTAAGAAGGGAAATCTCAGCATCATAGGACTTGCATATCTTAACTTCAGTAGATACTGACAAAATGTTTACTAAAGGCCTTGTATCAGTTTACACACCCACCAGCAGTGAGTGAGTGCCAATTGCTCCATATTTTCATCAATGCTTTGTGTCATCCGTCTTTTTAACTTTAGCCATTTTGCTAAGTGCGTAGTGATATTACATTGTGATTTTCAGATTTTATGACTATGTTTGTTCTGGTGAAGTACAGATTCGTTTTTTCTGAGCAGATAGGACTTTACCACATGGAGTGAGGCTTATAGCAAAACCTACCAATGTGGATGTTGTCTGGGTATTTTGTACCCTTCCTCTTTAATCATGGAAGTAGATAACTGCTGAGGATTTCCCTGGCTAAGCTCTCTGCAACTTGCAAAAGAGTGGTGTTGACTCCTGTTTATAGCAGAACTCTTCACAAGAGTCACGACATGGAAACAACCTAAATGTCCGTTGACAGATGAATGGATAAAGAAAATGTGGCACATACATACAATGAAATATTACTCAGCCATAAACAATAATGAAATAATGCCATCTGCAGCAGCATGGATGCAACTAGAGATTATCATACTAAGTGAAGTAAGTCAGAAAGAGAAAGACAAACACCATATGATATCACTTACATGTGGAATCTAAAATATGACACAAATGAACTTATCTGCGAAACAGAAACAGACTCACAGACGTAGAGAACTGACTTGTGGTTGCCAAGGGGGTAGGGGGTTGGGGGAGGGATGGAGAGGGAGTTTGGGGTTAGCAGATGCAAACTATTATATATAGAATGGATAAACAACAAGGTCCTACTGTAGAGCAGAGAACTATATTCAATGTCCTGTGATAAACCATAATGGAAAAGAATATAAAAAAGAATGCATATGTATGTATAACTGCATCACTTTGCTGTACAGCAGAAATTAACACAACGTTGTAAATCAACTCTACTCCAATTTAAAAAAAAAGTGGTGCTGGGAAGCTGGCTTATGGGAAATCCATGTGGGTGTTTGGGACCCAAGGTCCTCAAGCATGTGTGCAAGTGGTCATAGCGGCCAGCCCTGCTCCTGGGCAGCCCTCTGCCAGCTCTCCACCCTAATGCCAGTCATTCCTGTTGTTTTCTTGTCCTGGTGCTGTCAGTCACCCAAGATATCTGGGGGCTGCTAACAGTCGTACTGACATTTCCTGTGTCTCTCTCTTGGTTCAGTTTTCCCAGTGGAAAGAGGGGCTGCCAGGAGGATTGAATGTGACGGTGCACCCAAGCCCCTGGTACCCGCCTGGTGCAGAATAGGTGCCCAGTTACAGGGCCGAGACTAGGATGCGACAGGAGAGGTAGGTAGGGGGCAACATTTGAGGAGGTGCTTACTCTTGGGTGCCGACCCGGAGAGTGAGTGTCTCCTTTCTTTTTTTAAATTTTTTTTTAACATCTTTATTGGAGTATAATTGCTTTACAATGGTGTGTTAGTTTCTGCTTTATAACAAAGTGAATCAGCTATACGTATACCTATATCCCCATATCTCTTCCCTCTTGTGTCTCCCTCCCACCCTCCCTATCCCACCCCTCTAGGTGGTCACAAAGCACCGAGCTGATCTCCCTGTGCTATGCGGCTGCTTCCCACTAGCTATCTATTTTACATTTGGTAGTGTATATATGTCCATGCCACTCTCTCCCTTCGTCCCAGCTTACCCTTCCCCCTCCCCGTGTCCTCAAGCTACATGTAAAAGAATGAAATTAGAACACTCCCTAACACCATATACAAAAATAAACTCAAAATGGATTAATGACCTAAATGTAAGGCCAGACACTATAAAACTCTTAGAGAAAAACATAGGCAGAACACTCTATGACATAAATCACAGCAAGATCCTTTTTGACCCACCTCCTAGAGAAATGGAAAGAAAAACAAAAATAAACAAGTGGGACCTAATGAAACTTCAAAGCTTTTGCACAGCAAAGGAAACCATAAACAAGACGAAAAGACAACCCTCAGAATGGGAGAAAATATTTGCAAATGAGTGTCTCCTTAAATGTCAGCTCTAGGCATGTCAGTTACCTCATCCTGGCCCCGCCCCTCTCAGCTGTGAAGATGCCGGGGCCCCTCTGCCCGCTGCTGCTTCCTGCATAACTTGCAGGAAGTTAAGCCAGCGCTTTCTCAACTACTCATTGCGAAACTTCAGGGGATTCCAGAACCAATTTGCTGGATGTTTTCCACAGCACTTACAAAACACGAAATAGGACAGAATAGAAAATATTAAAGTGCATTCTGCACAATAGAGGTAAGTATCGACTCAGGAAACTCAGTCTCAGCTCTACCTATGTATACATGTCCTCGGTTACAGTTTAAAATGCATTGCTCACTATGGGTCACAGTAAAAAGGCATCGCGAAAACTGTCACTCTATCGATGACTCTGTGTCATCAACAGTGCCCAGAACACCACCGACTTTCCCCTCTGTCTCTCTTCACCTGCCAGGTTACTCCTGTCCCCCGCAGCCCCACCTGAGCAACCCCTCCCCTCTGAAGCCTACCCTGGCTTCCCCAAGCAGAGGCCACTTCCTGCTGCTTCGTGGCTCTTCCACGCCTGGCATATACCACAAGGAAGTGCTATTGGATGGTGAGTTATCTCCTGGGAGGTATCTGCCTGGGCTTAGATCCCAGCCTGCCTCTTACTAGGTGTGTGAACGAGGGCAAGTCACTTGTGCTCTCTATGCCTCAGTTTCCCTACTTGCAAAGGAAGGCTGATAATAATAATACCTCCCTCAGAGGACTGAGTTAATACATGAGACAACCACCCATGGGGAGTCTGGGTTCTTAGCCAGGATGGCCCTGTCCTCCTTGGAGCTTGCCTCCTTCTTTAAACCTTGTAGATGAGTCTCTACCCCCCATTGGGAAAGCTCTATGCTCTGCTCAGAGGATTGGCCTGGCCCTAGAATTCATCCTCCTCCTTTGAGCAGCTAGTCTGTGAGCTTCAGTAATCTTTGCAGCTCCTTTCCAGAAGCTGAGTGATTTGGTCAAGATTTTTAAAAAGGTGAGCAAGTGTATGTGTGTGTGTGTGTGTGTGTGTGTGTGTGTGTGTGTGTGTGTTTGGGAGGAGATCAGAGAGACTCCAGCAGGACACTTGTGGTGGGGTTGGCCACACCAAGTCAGGTCTTCTTCCAGATTGCCCACCAGGGGGAGGTGTGAAGGGATGATTCTTCCTAGTCATCCAGTAACAACTGGCAGATCGCCACCCTCAGCCCCAAACACAGACACAACAGCAAATGAGCACACACACACACAACTGCACACACATAACCACAGCAACACATGTATAATAGACACACACATCACACATACATCTATACATATACAACAGCATACATACCTGTCCATAACACATGTTCTCACATGGGCACACATATATGTGTACATGAGCAAACATACATACACACACACATAGCTGTACCTCTTTCAATGAGAAATATTAATCCTCAGAGATCAAAGAGTATAGACCATACTAAGACAAAAAAACATTTCCCCAAATGCAAACTCATCTTCACTGACTCCTGCTCTCTAAGGGAAAAGCCTTTGGAATATTAATCAAGGTGGTCTCCGTTTCCCTTTTAATCCTTCTTTGTCTACTCCCCGGCTGCCCTCTGAGAGTCACCTACAGAAAGAACTGGCACCCATTTCAGAGCCATTTACTCACCTATGGCTTCACAAAGACCAGGTAGAAGTTTCGGAATTAACTCTCATCTGCATCTCAGGACAGCTCACCTCCTGCGCAGGGCATCCTCTTGAGGGTGGGAGGGAGGGAGGCAACACGTGCGTTTACGATCCTCCTGTACAAGCAAACCCCTGGGATTCTTGCTTCTATTACACAGATAGTCCATGAGGCTTAGATGAGTGAATGAGTGGGTGAATCATCTTGCAGAGGTTTTGGAATCCAACAGACATGGGCTTGAATCCTTGCTCTGTATTCATGTAAACTCGGGCAAGTCACTTAGTCTTTATGAGCCTAAGTTACCCAACTGTAAAATGAGCATAATAATACCGCATCAGTTAAAGACGAAGCTATAGTGAGAAACAAAGAGATGCCAAAATACAGTGGCTCCAAAAAGATAGTCTATTTTCCTCTCATGTATCAGTCCTGCCTGAATGACCACAGTTGGTGTGCTGTTCTGTTTGTGTGGTCATTCCAGGACCAGGACCCCTTCCATCATACTGCTCTGCCTCCCTGGGCCATTGCTTCTCATCCACATGGTCAAAATTAATATGCAGAAGTGGGAAGGAGAGAGAGAGATCACAGTAAGGGGCTTGCCTTTGGAGTTAAAGAACACCCCCAAAGTTGAACACAGGGCTCCCAATAACATTACACTGAGCTAAACATAGTCACATGACCAGACTAGCTGCAAAGGAGCCTGGGAAATGCAGTCTTTAGCTGGGCAACCATGTATTCAGCTACAATTATCTTACTCTGGAAGAAGGGGGAGGTTGCTCTTTGGTGGATAACTAGCTGTCTTACCACAAATAGCTACATCAGATGGCTGCAGGAGGACTAAGTCAGATAATGTGCATTAGCTGCAAAGCACAGGGCCTGACATATTGCCTGCACTTGAGAAATGGGAGCTATTATTTAATAATTTCAAAGGAATTCTTTTAAGTTGAATGTTATAATAATGTAATCAGGGTGCATATTTTCTTGGTCCTTTGGTGGGGCAGGGTGAGATGGAAAAAATAAAAGGGTCCAGCCACAAATGTTTGGACGAGATCAGGGAGTGTATAACCTAGAAGGCAAAAGCCCCCTGTAGGATGTGACACCTGCTCTAGGTACCTCTCACGGTGGAGTTTTAGAGGAGCGCAGGCGCCCTAGAGATGTCCCTCAGGTATAAGGAGATGAGGATTTGGCAATGGCAGGAGGCTGCGGCAATGAACATCGGGCAACCCGTGAATTTGTTCTCATGCCCCGGGCAGGTGCTTCTTGTCACGCTCAGGAAGTAAGTTTTCAGGAGGGTGAGGGAGAAAGCCAGCAGGATATGTGTGTTCATGGGGAAGGCTGAGGATGCAATGTGATACCTGCGTTCTAGTCGTCTCATCACTGGGTGAATCACCTCACCTTTCCACAGTTCATCTTTGCCCACACACAAAATGGGGACCCAAACAATTCTTACTCTAAAGGAGTGGCTAGGAAGCAAAAGCAAGATGATGGGTGTGCTGTAAACCCTGAAAGGCTCTACAGATGTGAGGGATGAGGGTAATTAAATACAAGTGGGGGAAATCCATCACCAGCAGTCAGGTGTATCCCCAGACCCTCTTGGGCTCATGTGGTGGGTGGGTGGAGCCCGCTTACCTGTCCAAGAGAAATGCCGTCCTGTCCCCCTGGGAGTGGCAGCAAAGCTGTCAGTCTTAATCAGAATTTCCTTTCTGGGACCGGCTTCCTTCGTGTCACAAACTTGGCGCAGTTCAAACCTCTGCTTCAGGAGTTATTTTCTTTGGATTTTGCAAATCCTCTTTTACCCGGAGGAGACAGAAAGCTCCACATTTCTTTCCACCTGGAAATCACCACGGTTCTAAGGCTGTCCTTGTTTGCCTGCTAAAGACATGTTTGTGTGTCTACACCCCGCAATTTCCCCGTGTAACTTTCATTACAGTTAATTGGCGTCACAAGATTAAGGCGGGCAGCAAGAGACAAAGAAGTCAGTGCCAAACGGGGCCTGGCCGGGGTGCTGGGAGAGTGACAGGCTTCTGGGGGGGTGACATCAGGTGGGAGACCCAAGTTTTGCTTTGGGAGTTTCTGCAGAAGGGGCTGCAGAGGTGCCCTGGGGGAAGAGCCCCAGACTGGGGTCCCTGTGCCAGGTTTGGGGCTGAAGGCACCTTCTTTCTGATGTAAACTGGCCTGGAAGGAGTGTGCACCCCTTTCTCTTTCTTACGGTAATTGGTAATAGTGGCCCTCAATACATTCATGACAGCAACCATTCATGGGGCATCTAACGCGCTCATCTCCGGGGTGGGGATTCTCTCTGCACTTGGATTCTCACAGCACCTCTAGGAAGGGTATGGTTATCTGCATTTTGTAGATGAGAAAGCCGAGGCTCAGAGAGGTTCCCTGATTTGCCGGAGCTTGTGCAAACAGTACAGAGCAGAGCTGGCATGCAAGCCCATGTCACCTGACCGCATAGCAGGACGCTGGCTGAAGGTGGGGTGGGAAGGGAAGCCTGCCTGCCTGACATCGTTTTCAGCTGATGCCACACCACTCGGAGAGGCCCTTCCAGGCAACCTGTTTGGGGGCTGGCTGGGCATCTGGCACCCATCCTGTGCAGGGCTGTGGAAGCCTGGTGTGAACATTCCTGGGGCTCCTGGGAGCCAGGGTTGAGCCCCCTTTGTCTCCTGCAGTATTTAGCGGGCTCTCCGGAGTCCACAGCCCATGGAATCCACCTGTTCTCAACCCTTTTATGTTTGCAAAGAGCCATTTAACATGAAAACATTCCAAATATTTTTAGTATCTATTAATTGATAAAAACCAAAATGATAAAAATATACTCCCAATTGAATAATATTGTATTTTATACATCACAACGTCTACATAAATTAATAATAATGGTACAGATATAAATAGGTAATTCACAGAGGAAATTCACAAATGGCCCATAAGTATATGAAAAGGTGATCAATCTTACTAATAATCAGGGAAATGCAAATTCAAACAACAATAAGACATCATTTCATTCATCAGATAGGCAAAAATTAAAAGATTGATACTATCTAGTGTTGGCTGGGGTGTGGAGAAATGGTTACTTTTATCTATTTTCTGTTCACAGGAGTATAAATTGATGCAGCCAGTTTGGAGGAGAATGTAGCAGTGATTATTAAAATACAGCTCACACATGCGCACGCACACACACACACACACACACACACACACATAAACACACACTGGATGTGGCGACTTTACTTCTTGGTAATTCTTCTAGGGTACAAGATGAGATGAACTTTGAAACACTGTATGAAATAGCAAAAACATTGGAAATACTAAATGCCTGTCAATGAAGGGGTGATTACACAAACAATGGAATATGCACACAATGGAATACTATGCAGCCTTTTAAATGAGTTAGCGGATCAATATATACCCATAGGGAGAGATTTCCAAGACATATAGTTGAGTGAAACAAACAAGCAAGCTGCAGAATGATAACATTGCCTGTGACGTTATGTGGCGGCCCTGAGAATGAGCCTCACACATCACTGGGTAGCATCACAGATTGAGGATCTTAGTTGTTGCACTTCGAAATCCATCTCTGTGTTTGAGTCAAGACCATGCTTCCCATGGGCTGCTCCCCGACAATGACTGGGTTTGGGAAGAACACTAAAGCCAACCTGTTCCTGGGAGACATGGAACTCCTTTATTGGCCAACTTTGAGGTCAAGGATTCTCTACTGGCAGTCTAGGCTGCCCCCACCTAACCTCTCCCCTTTCCTTCCTCGGGGTAAGGCTTACGTTGTTGTCAAGTGGTTATCTCAGCCTTCCTCCTATTTCCTCTTTGTTCCCTTCCTGCGTGGCTCCCTCCCTATACCCTCTCATATAGGAATTTCCCTGAATGAGGTTCTCACGCGCGTCATCCTATTTTGGTGTCTACTTCTTGGAAGATCTAGTCTAGTGCACACAATTAATTCAGTGGTTCTCAAACTTCATCGTGTATTAGAATTACCTGGAGGATTTGTTAAAACACAGATGGCTGGGCCCCCGACTTAGAGTTTCTGATCCAGTAGGTCTAGGATGGGGTCTGGGAATTTGCATTTTAACAAGTATCCGGGTGATGCTGATGACAGAGGACCACACTTTGAGAACCACTCTGTTAATGTATAACACATGCCATTTAAAAAATATTTTTATAGGTTTGCCTAGGTATGTAAACATGAAGAAAAATATCTGGGAGGCATCACAGAAAAGTTATAACTGGGAGGTCTATGGGTTGAAATTGGCATGTAGTGGTGGTTAAGAGCATGGGCTCTGAAGCCAGACAGCCTGGGTTCCAATCCCAATTTTATAACATGCTGGCTGTGTTAGGCCAGTTTTTAAATTCCCTGTGCCTCAGGTTTCTCACTGTAAAATGTTATCAATAATAGTACCAATCTCTAGAGTAGTCTGGAAAAGAATATACGTTAATACGTGTAAAGCACTTAGAATGATGTCTGGGACATAGTAAGTACACAAGTGTTATCTCATTCATTTTGAATGAAATGAACGTTGAAGGGGTCTTGAACTCTGAACTTTGTGCAACAAGAATTAGTTGTATTACTAGTATAATTAAATTTTTTTCAATAAAAAAGAAGAAAAATAGTTGTGCATATATGTGTGCTTGAAGCATATTCTGTATTCAATCTACACGCAATGTTTGGTGAACAAATGAAGGCAGAGATTTCTTGCAAGGTTTTTGTTTACCCTCCACTCCCTGAGCGTCCCAAACCCATACATTTTGCCACTTTAAATAAGTCAACTGCCACTGTCTTGTTGGCTGAGTTTTTAAAAATTAGTGTAACCCAAATATAAGGTAGTCCCTATGTGACCCAGTCTATCTAGGGTCATATTCAAAGAAGTGCTATCCATTGGCCAAAATTAATTAAAAAGGAATTCCAAATTTGACTTACATCACCACGAAAACAAGGGGCGATACACTGAATAATCTCCACAATAGTTCTTAAAATGCTCTTTTCTCTCTCTCCCCAGGGAGACCCTTGGAGCACTCGCATGTTAACAGTTAACTGTGTTGGTCCCTGTCACAGTGGATTTATCAAGAAATCAGTTTAATTAAGCCTGAATGTTAACAGGCGTCCTGTTTTTAAAGCGAGCCACTGCTACTATAAAATGTTCCCTTTCCTTGAGCACATAATCCAATTTTTTTTTTTTTTTTTTGCGGGACGTGGGCCTCTCACTGCTGTGGCCTCTCCCGTTGCAGAGCACAGGCTCCAGACGCGCAGGCTCAGCGGCCATGGCTCACGGGCCCAGCCGCTCCGCGGCACGTGGGATCCTCCCGGACCGGGGCACGAATCCGTGTCCCCTGCATCGGCAGGCGGACTCTCAACCACTGCGCCACCAGGGAAGCCCCATAATCCTATTTTAATATTGAACTCTTGGCCAGGAATCCTTCCTGTCTCAGGCAGATTATCAAGCAGATCGTGTCCCACTCAGCAAAAGAAGCCTGCCTGTCAGGGAGTAAAAATTAGAACGGTCTTCTTCTTTGCCTTTTTTTTGTGGAGGGTTTGTTTTCTAAATTTTTTCATGCATTTATTTATTTAACACTTTTTAAAGACATATTCTGGATCCAAAGCTAGGATCAGAACAAGTACTGAGTCTGTAATATATACATGTAATATCTTGTTCTGTCCTTAATACTCCACCTTTGAAGCATAATTGTTTCCATTTTTCAGATGAGTAACCCGAGGCTTAGGGAAGTTAGATAAAAGTTTATTTAAGTCACTCAGCTGGTCATTGGCTGAGCTTTTGTGATCTTTTCACTGTAGTAGCTCTTTTGATGGATGAGGACATAGCAGAACAAAGCTCAGCTCCGCCATTCACTATCTGTACGATGTTGAGAAAATTTCTTAACATCGTGAAGCCTCAGTTTTCTCATCTACAGATAAGGTGGCACCTATCTAGCTAAGGGGATTTTTGTGTAAATTAGATTAGTTTACAGATGTAAAAGTACTACTCAGCATGGATACACTGTAGTTATATCAGAGCCTTGACGTGTATGGGTTAGTTTTTCCAAAAGGAGAATCACGACCAGCATTACAGTGGCTGATTTTGTCCATTAGCTCACTTGTCACTCATCCCAACTCCCTCCTAGCTTACCTTTTTGTGTTATAGTTGCTCTGGAGCTGAAAACAAAACAAAAGTACATTTCCCAGATTCCCTTGCAGCTAGGTATTTGCATATGATGTGAATTCTGCTCAGTAGATGTGCCACGCAGATCTTGGAAGTGAAGTGAGCAATAGAAGATGGTAGCCACATGCAGGAAGATCAGACATGCTGGGGAGTGGGGTGTAGGCATCTGTGTTTGGAGCTGGCTCTGATGAAGTTTGTGGAGCCCATAATTCTGTATCATAGCTTCTGATCAGTGGGCCACAGAGACCATGGGTTTTGTAGAACAACAGTCTCATGGGTTAGGTTCCCAGTGAAGTGGCCTCCTGGCTACAGTATTTCTTGCAGCATCCAAATCTCGTTCTCTAGCACACCTGGAGGTTCTGTGAGCTACTCAGTCTTCCTTAATAACACTCCCCTTCTGCTTAAGCTGACTGGAGTGGATTCTCTTGACCAGAAATAATGTTCAAAGACTGACATAGTATCATCCAGGAATATGGAACTGCAACTGTTAACCTTGAGTGATCAATCAACTGTGCATTGGCATATGGCCAGTGCGCTGAACTAACATATTTAAAAATACATAACATGTTTCCAGGTAGCTCCATCAAGGTAAGGAATATAAGATTGATGGAGAACAGTGATAGTTTCTGAATTTTCTCTGGATTTTTCATTTGATGAATTATTTTAACAATCTATAGTAATTTCAAACTAAAAGTACTCATGGACTAGGAGACATTGACTGCAAAGGTAACATGGATATTTTAAAATTTTAAAAACTAAGTTATAATTTGGCAAAACAGTAAAGGAAATTTCCATGTCCCCAAACACAAACCATATTTATGGCATTGTTCTAGTTTCTGGTTTTAAATGGAAAACCAAAATATGATATTTGGACAAAATTAATAGAGATTCTACATGACAAAGAGATAGTGTGGGACATCTCACAGAAAGCTAGAGCAGAGAGAGAGACTGGGATATGCAGTACCTAGCACCAGGTCTGCCACATCCTGTGTGACGTGAACAAGTTAGGGACAGAATATGTATATGGCCTACTTTACTGTGTGGTGAGAGTTAAGTGAGACAGTGTAGGGAATTGGTCTAACATGTAATAAATACTCAACTGATGGTGGATCCCTCTTCTTGTCTTCCCCTTACCTATTTCAGTGAATAGAGAGGTATAACCCAGTCAGTTGCTACTCTTCTCAAATATTACGTGAATTGAATTTTGGAACACGAAGTCATCTTGATATATGTCAGGGAGACTCCCGAAGGCCCCACTGTAAACCTTGTAAAACAAAGCTCCTCGTGCAATGTGGGAAACACTTCACATTAATTTCTTCCCTTTCTAAGTTTGGATTTCTGCTTGAACTTTCATATATTTTGTAAGGACAGGTAGGTCATACTTCTCCCACAAGCTTCAAGATGAGAGTGGCCTTAAGAAAGTCCATTGTTTGTTACCCTAAATGGATTTGGAGACCTCAGAATCTGAGGGTGAGATAACCAGGCTGATCAAAGGAGAACCAAACCCAACGTCTGCTCCATGGTGGGCCCTTTATAGAAATCTACTTATGTGAGCACCTGCCAGTGTGTTGATCTGAAACCCATCCTCCCCACCTCCCACTTCACCCATTCTCCCTTCTGCAGTTCTTGGTTCTCTGTTTAACTCTCCACCTCCACACCAGATTTTCCCTTCTACCACTGTTAATTTTGGTGACACTTTTTCAACATGTCCTCCATTCTGACCTGACACTCCTTTAGGCATGAAGACACCTTTGCCTTCTGGCTTCGTACAGTAGACTTGGGTCAGAGTCACTCTAGGCACATTCTGTGTTGGTTCTTGGGATGTGCTCAGGAGGGGCACTTTCTCTTACCACTTGTTTTCCTCCAATGTGCAGTTTCCCCTACCAACCATAAAGACTTCATTTCCAAGCCTCTCTTGCAGCTAAGTGTGGCCATGTAACTAAGTTTTGGTTTTTAAGATATAAGAAGGTCTCCTAAGAATATATATATATTGTTTTGGCCTCACCTCGCAGCTTGTGGGATCTTAGTTCCCCAACCAGGGATGGAGTCTGGGCCCACAGCAGCAAAAGCACCGAGTCTTAACCACAGGGCTGCCAGAGGATTCCCAAGAATATGTTTAGAAGAAGGGACATGCCCTCTCTACCACTCTACCCTTCTTCCTTGTTTGATGACTAGAGATGAGGATATGATGTCTGGAGCTGGGCAGCCATCTGGAACCACGTGATAGAACAGAGCAATCCCAGGTATATGAAGCCTGGGATTCTGATGATCACTGTGCTGCCATGTCAGTCCCAGATTGCTGATCAGTGGACCTCATTTAGGTGGAAGAGGAAAACATTTCTTCCTACTTAAGTCACTATTATTTTTCACTTCTTGTTACTAACAATTGAATATAATCTTAATTGGTCAATAAACAGCAACTCCAGCATGCCATGCAAAGAAAGATCACATGACCAGAAGTCTAGAGGTGGGATTTTAGCCACCATCCATCAGTCTTCTTGAGAATCATAGAGTTCACTTAGCCCCCTGCTTTCCCATCTATAAAAGGGATAGAAAAGTGGTTTTAATTCATTTTGAGTTATAGAGCCCTTTAGAATATTGATTAAAGCTGTGGGTCCCCTCCTCAAAAAATGAAAATATATTCAAATACCAAGTTTTGCAGACAATGTCAGGAGAATTCTGGAGCCCTCTGGAGCTAACCAATGAACTCTTTATTGGTCTAAACATCCAAGGATAAGAACCATTGAGGAGATGTCTTAGCTTTAGGATTAGATAACAAAGTTCAGTTTTTTTGGTTTTAGATTATTGTTTTAAGATACTTTTCAATAAGGAACAAAATCAAAATGCATCTGAAAAAAAATTCAACCCCAAATCTCCCAAGGATACATTTCTGGGTATGTATATCTATATAAAATATATCAGTGTATAAAAAGATCTATTAAAAACTGTATAGTAGGTATATATGTGGGGTTTTTTTGGTTTTTTTCGGCTGCAAAGAATTAAGATAAGTATATGATAAGCAGGGGAGCTTCTGCCTCTGGAAAGGGTCCTTATCACCATGTTAGTGCCAATCCTTAAACCCTCAGGTCGACTCCTATTTGGTACCTTTTTGGCGACTAAGCCAGGAGGCCACAGAGGGAATGGGTGACACATGCCGAGCGACCCCTTGAACAAATCCCCGACTCTGGGTCTGGGGTACATGAAGTAAGAATAAGAGCTCTTAGCACTGCTGCTACCTGGGCTATATTTCTTCCTTAGATAAACAGAGGTAAATCTCTGTCATTGTCTCTATAAGGTATTTTTAACAGCACTGCTAAGTGAGCCCTAAAGGGAAATAAACAAAGAGAAGAGAAAGAAAGAGAGAAGGTCAAGGGTAAACCAAGATGACCACACTTTGCCACTTAGAGGTTGCCCAGATTTTGCAAAACTCCATCTTCCTCATTTAGTTAGCTGTTTCTACACTGGAACAAACAGACCTTTTGAGAAAATAAAAGCTGAATAAGGAGCTTGGCTGTGTTCTTAGACCCAAGTGTTCCATGGGTTAGGTTAGCTATAAATTAACCAATCTGCAAAATATATAAATAAATGAATTGCTTTGTTCCGAGCTATCTCCAGTAGGGCTTTGGCTGCTCTGAAGCCTGGTGGACGTTCCACTGCCCAGAGCTTTTATAAATACTAATGAGTGACATATTGAGAAAAATTGTACCTACAAAAGCAAAGACTTCTTCCATGCAAATCAGGCCCCAATTCCCCACAGATAAGGATCTTTTTGATGGAACACATGCAAAATCTCCAGCTCTTAATTCTTTCATTAGTATTCTAGGCAGATGGCTGCCAAATAACAGAGAAAACTGTCTGAATTGCTGTGTCTGAAACCTAATATTGATTTGTTTAATAGTGTCAGGAAGTCAAAATTCACAAATCTCCTGTCGATTGTTTATGAGGCAGTTAGCAGAGAATTGGTTGCCCCTGCTTAATTAATAACTCATTACTGAAATTTGATTATATGCTTGAATGCTTTAAATGGGCTCTAACACAGCGTCTGCAAAGTGGTGTAGCAATGAGGTAAGGAGACTCTGAAAGCTTCCCTTTAAGGATTTCCCGACGTTGTACGACCCAGGCCAGTTTTGACTTTCCTTCCAGGGTCAACCTCCCTAGTGTTACTATGTCAGTTGAAAAGGTGTTCTGGGGGTCACATGGACTGAGTAGAGGGTGCGTCTAAAATTTGGGATGGAGACGTTTCTAGAAAAATCACTGACGTGAATATAATTTATTGATAACTTAATCAGAAGAGACGTATACGTGGTATTGTCTGTGAAAGCATCAATGCTGACAGCAAGAGCTCCTGGGGGGTGGTTAACTGGGGGACATCAAAAACACTACCCCTGGGCTTTCCTGGTGGTGCAGTGGTTGAGAATCTGCCTGCCAATGCAGGGGACACGGGTTCGAGCCCTGGTCTGGGAAGATCCCACATGCCGCGGAGCAACTGGGCCCGTGAGCCACAACTGCTGAGCCTGCGCGTCTGGAGCCTGTGCTCCACAATAAGAGAGGCCACGACAGTGAGAGGCCCACGCACCGCGATGAAGAGTGGCCCCCCCTCACCACAACTAGAGAAAGCCCTCGCACAGAAACGAAGACCCAACACAGCCAAAAATAAATAAATTAATTAATTAATTAAAAAACAGAAACAAACAAACAAAAGAACACTACCCCTTAAGTTTTGCTGTTTTAAAACATAGAAATTCAGCATGTCTAGTCACCAGGTGTAGACAGACTGGCAGGATTGGAGCCCTGAGCATTACCTGAGCCCTGAGAATTACCTGACCTTGTGCTTTGGAGGCTGGGGGCGGGAGGGAGGTGCTGTGCCACATGGCCCCATGCCAGGGACAGAAGGGGAAAGATGAGGGCTCTCGTTAAAGTAACAGCAGAGCACATGGGTGTCTCTGCTTTACCTCCTGATTAAAACAATGCCTTTGGGAGATATCACTTCTGCAAGCTGGGCTTGGGCATGCTTGGAAGGGCAGCTCTCCACAGACCTGTGATGTAGGTGCTGCTTCCCATGGTCCCTAAACTTATAGCCCTCACCCCCCATCCCTACTGCCACCATCCATCAGAAAATTGGCTTTGCCAGGGGCATCTCTGGCCAACTAGGGCTCCCTGAGTCTCCCTCTCTCTTTTTGTTTTAGGGGCAGCCAGGCTGACCTGATCAGGGGAAGAAAGCAGGAGAGGGCCCCCATAGCTTTGTCCCCTTTCTGTACCCTGCCAGCTACTGTGGCACGCGATGGATGGGAGGAAGGGGGCGGAGGTGAGTGTGCCTCTCACCAAAGCATTTCCCTTTAGTGGATAATGGGGTCAAGTTCCCAGGCTAGCCCATAAAAAATTATTTAGCTCCCACTGGATCAACACTGTTAATTGGAGCATGTCTGTTGAATAGTATTGCAGTTATGTTACAGGCAAAACAGGACTTTGTGGGCTAGCCTGCGACCTAGCCTCCACCAGAGCATTACTGCATCATTCTAGAACATGGTTATTTTGGAAAAAATAAAAGAGCACATTCTGAATTCCAAACAGCCTGACTCACAAATGAACTCTTGGAAGCCAACCCTTTGCCATCAAGGGCTGCCTGTTTGCAGGCTCGCACAGACATTATAAAGGCCCCTCTTCAGTCAGTGGTGAGGCTGTGCTCACGGAGGCCATGTCCCGTGGCTAGGTTCCTCCAGGAGCTTGTAGTCTGATTGCTCTTAAGTGGGTAAGAGCAGCTTGAGACAGACCACAGCAAAACCCAGAGTGAAAGGATACACAATATGGCTGCAAGATTTAGGGGGAAGAAAGGTCCCTGCCGGCTGGTCGGCCCAGGGAAGGCTTCTGGGAGGAGGTGGGAGCAGAATGAGGCCTTGAAGGGTGGTCAGATTTCATTAGGGGGTGGTGGAACATTCCAGGCAGGCACAGGAGTGGGCTGGTCAAAGGTAGGTTTTGGGGACGGCGACTGGCCAGGCGGGCTGGAAAGGAGGGTAATATGACCGGCCCGTCTCCTGCCTGTGATCTTAATTGAACCAGTCAAGCTTTCAAAATGAACAGTTGATCATTTGATTAAGAAGGGCCTTTGACTCTTTCAAGACCCACGGAGACTGATTTTTATCACAGTGGATCAGAACGGTTTGCACGGAGGAATGCTGACCAGATTCGGGAGGGAGGCTCTTGGCCACTGCTGGGGGCCAGCCTGAGCTGCCCCTTCCCTGTAGACTGGCCCTCTGCCGGCAGGCGTTCAGGGCAGAGGACGGAGATTGCCGCCCGCTCAGGGTGGCTGGGTCCCAGGGCAGCACTCACCCCTGCCAGCGGCAGGAACTTTATCAAGCCCCGCTTCAAAGGTAAAACCTGGGTTTCTCCCAACGGCCTCCAATCAGGAATGTCTCCGATGGCTTCAGCAGCTCCAGTGCAAGGAAAGTTCGCTGGTGTCTGCCATGAAGCCGATTTGTCAAAGTGCTATTAAGGATTTTCAGTTATACAAAAAAAAAAAAAAAAAAAGGAATCAACTTTTTTTTTAAACTCTAATTTATTATGCTTGATTACGCAGCTGGAATGGGAAGGTAGCTGCTGTTTGTAGTTAAATAACTCTTCACAATTTCTTAAAGAAATGATCTTCAAAGCTTTAACGGGTCAGTGGCTCAAGTACAAAGGAAAGATTGATTTTCTTCCTCCCACCCTTTGTTCCCAGAGTTTAAAACAGACACGTTTGGGTAAATTAGTTTGTCTATGTTATTAATGGAAGAAGTTATTAAACTCCCATAAATATACGGTGGTATCTCGCTTAAGATACCAAATTTGCTTTAAGGAAAAAAAAAAAATCTCAAGAAGATAATGTGCAAAAGGTCTCTTGGTTCCTTTCAGGTCTATTGTTTTTTGTAAATTTCATTTCTACATATGAATTTGGATCAGGGAGCCGGAGAAGGGGGCTGGCTCCAGATATCCCCCAAGGGGTGGGATAAACACCCAAGGAAGGAGACCCCTGCACATTTTTATAAAACACTGAATTCAATGGAAAACATTCAGAGGCCCGATTGTGGTAGGGATGCGAGGTAGGGATGTGTGGGTAGGAAGGTGCCGGAGAGATATTCTTTCCACCACGAAGGGGATGATAAAGGACTATCGAGCTTTTAAACCTGAGGGGCTGGAGCGTTTGATGGCTGGAGGGGGAAGTGTTTTCCCTGCTCAAGGAGCCTTTTGGGGAGGGGGCTCAGAGAGGACTCACCGGAATGAGGGGGGCAGCCCCCAACCCAGATCCAGGGCCGGGGTGTGAGGGAGACACAGACATAGGACCCACCCACGGGGGACCGGGCCCAGAGAGCTGGAGGTCCAAGGCTCCAGGGTGCTTACACAGGCAATCCCGCAACTGTGTACAGCATTTCACAGTTTATAAACCCTGAGTTCCGCGTTTCCTTGAACTTTGCAGTGACCCTGGTAGATATGTGACACAAGGTTTGGGATCCTGATTTTTCAGATGATGAAAGTCAAGGACAAAGCACTTTCCCCCCTGAGTAGAAAAGTAAAGAAAATCATTTGAAAAGTAAAGAAAAGCATAAAGAAGGAAACCCAAACCACCACCAGAGACATTTAGCATTTCAGATTTTTTTTGTGGGAACTTTTCTCAGTGGCTGCACACACCCATTCTCACATGCAGGCACACGTGTACACCCATGTACACAAATACACACGCACATGTACACACACAGGAGTCCTCAGTGTGCCAGGCACTATTATAAGTGCTTTTTACATACGAGATCATTTAGTCCTTAAAACCACTCTATCAGGTAGGTACTGTTATTATCTTATTTTACGGATGAGAAAACAGAGGCCCAGAGAGGTTTTGACTTGCTTAAGGCAACACAGATAGAGGCGGTGGGAGATCAGATTTGAGCCTGGACGGACAGACTGGCTCTAGCACCCTCCGTGTGTTCCTAACCACTCTGCATTTGGCCTTTTATGTGCCGATAGACTTACCTAATATGGGTGAAATCATGTCACATCTATACTATGCCTCATGAGCTTTGCAGATGCAATTGTAATTCTTCCAAAAAGCTTTTCAGTGGTTGCACCACCAGATGGAATTTTGGTCAGAGTTACAGCTGTTTTGTGTGGGGTCCCACAACCCCGGACTGGACCTGGAGTTCTCAGGCTCCCAGATCAGCACTCTTCCCACGTGCACACTGTAGAGATAGTCACAAAATGAAACAGAAAGCATGAATCCAAAAGCAGCCTGGAGGCACTGGCAAATTCACCAGGGGCCCTGGGATCTGCAGAGGCTGCTGAGGCTGGATGTACAGCCCTGGGATAAGCTATTTTTCCTGTCACCTAGTGGCCCCATCTTAAACCCCGTGTGAAAAATTAATTTTTAAATTTAAGACTAAGAAGAACTTTGTGTCCCTGAGAAGCTGAAAGGCTTTGCTTTCCTCTTTCATAACTGACTGTCTTTCCCTTTTCGTTTTGGCCACCAGGAGGCTCAGTGTTAAATCTAAACTAGGGCAACTATGTGATGTTTTATGACCTGCGCTTTTGCTCTCCCTAGTCTTGATGGTCTGCTCTTATTTGCATTTTCTTAGTTTCTGTTTCATGTTTACAAGGTGCCGTCACCCACGTGTAGGACAAGGTCTCCTGGACCAGCACCCTTTCTTGTGCACACCTGCATCTGCTCAGGACTGGCAGCCTCACACAGCTGGGAGAGCTGGGAACAATGATGGTGATCATTCAATTCTGTGCTGTGACGCTGTTTATAGAGCTCACACACAGCCACGATCCTAATTAATTGTCCCCCTAAGCCTCCAGGGAAGGAAAGAATGATCACGCTCAGCCTCACTTTTGAGCTGAAGAAACTGAGCTTGAAATAGAAGTGGCTTCACCAAGGCCATGTCCAAGCCTCCTTCCACCCCCTGGGATTTCTCTGGAAAGCACTGTGCAGCCTCAGTGCAGACATGGGAACTCCTTCCCTTTCCTTCTCCTGGCCTCACCTTCCCATGTGTGCTGGCATTTCCATATGCATTATGTGTCATGTTGGTGGCACGTGAGTTGGTTGGAGTTATTGCACTGATAAACATTTTTTTTTTTTTTTTGCGGTACGCGGGCCTCTCACTGTTGTGGCCTCTCCCGCTGCGGAGCACAGGCTCCGGACGCGCAGGCTCAGCGGCCATGGCTCACGGGCCCAGCTGCTCCGCGGCATGTGGGATCCTCCCGGACCGGGGCACGAACCCGTGTCCCCTGCATCGGCAGGCGGACTCTCAACCACTGCGCCACCAGGGAAGCCCTACTGATAAACATTTTATATTTTGAAATTATATATTGGTTTTAATGAATTATGGTAAATGATGCTGGTTTCCCATTTCCAGCAGTCATGTGATATGTTCTTCTAAAATAAATGTATTAAAATTATTAATAAAAAGGTAAATCAACTGAAAGTAAAATTTTGAGTAAATAATAAAAAGACAGGTGTGTAGATACAACCAAACTGGTGAGATGGCCCTATTCTTGGCTCACTGCCTACTTATGACCACATTTGCAGATAAGGGCACTAATCTCACAGGTAAGACTCTTGCCCATTGAGTTGTTCTCCAGATCCAAAGGAATGAATCCTTAAGATAAGAATTTAGGGCCAGCAGCAAATGAGAGTCCTTAAGTATGAAAGGCAATCAACACTTCCAATCAAATATTCAAGGATCAAGTGGTGTCAGGAGTTCAGGTCCCCTCAGCCACCAGGGCAAGCCAGCTAACTGGCTCTGCACCTCCATTTGTTCATCTGAAAAATGGGTGAGCTCTGCCTGGTTAGGTTAAAGTTGCAGTTATTTCCCCCAAGATAGCTCAGGCTGGTTTCACCAGAAGTTGCCATATTCCTCTCCTTTCTTCTCAGCAGGCCCAGCCATTCAAGGTGATTCACTCTCAGGCAGCATGTAGTTGCAAGTGGAATTATCTCTGTGTGGCACTCCTAGCTCTGCAGATAACTCCATATGCCACAGAGGAGTTATTGTCTGGGCCTCAGTTGGCTCATCTCTGGGAGGAAGAGGATGGATTAAGTCAGGTCTGGCAAATAAGTAGTTGCATGGTGTGCTGTGTAGAATTCACCCAGGATCTGTGAAAGTGATTGACCTCTAGTATTTATAGATGATGGCGTGATTGTTGACATAGAAACAGCCTCAACAAGTGTCCGCCTGCTGATGCAGGGGATGCGGGTTCGAGCCCCGGTCTGGGAGGATCCCGCATGCCGTGGAGCGGCTGGGCCCGTGGACCGTGGCCGCTGAGCCTGCGCTTCCGGAGCCTGTGCTCCACAATGGGAGAGGCCACAACAGTGAGAGGCCCGCATACCGCAAAAAATAATTAAAAAAAAAAGAAACAGCCTCAACAGACAGGATCCTCTGGACCACTGTGGTCTTGCGGCCTATGCCCACGATCTCTACTTCTAGTTTTTCTAATCACCCAAAAGGCAGATCCTAGAGAAAATCTGCCCACCTGTCTTCCTTCTTTCCTTCTTCCTTCCCTCCCTCCCTCCCTTCCTTCCTTCCCTTTTCTAGCCCAGTCTCCATGGTGATAACAGGGTCCCCATATCTTAGGAAGGCTTAGGCTCAGGTGAGCCATCTGTAGGGACCATACACTTTATTATCTGTTCTGAGATATCTTTGAGGATGAAAGGGGCACTCGATAATTCTCACAGTTGTAACCTGGGACTCTCTGGGGGAAGCAGCATCACTTGAGGTGGTAGTTCTCAAACTTCACCATGCATAAGGATTGCCAGAGGGTTTTCCTGGGCCCGCCCTTCAGAGATTCGGATTCAGTAGGGTTACGGCCTGAGAATTTGCCCTAGTTCCCAGGTGATGCCGATCCTGCAGGTCCACGGACCACACTTTAAGAAGACTGACTTGGAGCATAAGTGCTTAACTTGATGAGTTCACAGAACTCATTCACAATGTGTTCTAATTGATCCTGACAAAAAGCCCAAGGGGGTCGGGAAAGTTGATATCAAAGATTCCATATTAAGCTGAGAAACTGAAACTCAGAGAGGTTAAGTGATTAGCCCAAGGATATCCAGCCACAATGGGAGAAGCCTTTGTTCAAATTCGGGTCTACCAGCTCCCAGGCTCTGCTTTGGCTCAACGGGTGCCCAGCTTCTCAGCTCAGAAGTATGTTCAGAGCTGGCTTTGTGGCAATGCCTCCTTCTCAGCAAATCCTCTGACCCAAATTAAAACTGGCTCTTTTAAAAATAAGTCACAGGAATGTAACGTACAGCACAGGGAATACAGTCAATATTTTATAATAACTTCATATGGTGTGTAATCTATAAAAAATATCAAATCACTATGTTGTACACCTGAAACTAATATAATATTGTAAGTCAACCATGCTTCAATTAAAAAAAAACTGGCTTTTTTTGCTTTATAAATACCATTTCAGGTCAACCAAGAGGTCAGAGATTTGGGGTAAGAAATTACTTTAACAATGCTTCTGTCTATATTTATATTTAATTAATATTTTAGGATTTTAATCATTTTGATATATGAATGACTTAAAATATTTAAATTTAAATAATACATTGTACGCTGTACATAGTAGAATATTTGTGCTAGATAATTTCTGTTTTACATTATTGAAAAGGAGCTCCATTTCTAACACATAAGTCTGTTACTCAACTTCTACACATCTAATCCTCATGTATATTTTCAGGAATGCAGTAGAGGAATGCCTGTGTTATTCAACCTCTCTGTGCCTCAGTTTTCTCATCTGTAAAATGGGACAGGTAATAGTGCCTTCACGATAAGAGAGGTGTGAGGATTAAATAAATTATTAATGCATGTTAGAGAAATTGGAAGCATGCTTGGAAGATGCTGAACATTTGAAAATATCAGCTATTCTTGTTTTATTCTCTGCTGATGCCTATTTTATTCTGCCCATCAACATCTTTTGTCATTTTTATACCTGTACAGCAGTGAGCTCTCTCCAAGCGTAGGTCTATTTTCCTCCCTCTCTTTATCCGTCCAAGTCTTGCTTGCACATATTAAGTGACTAAGACCTACTTATTGAATGAATGCAGAGTGTAAAATGCTTAGGAATTCCAGGAACTCATAGAGCAAAACTATGAAACCTAAAGCATGAGTGATGGAATATTTCCTTGAGGCTTCGTGGAGTTTGCTGGAATAGCCCAGCTTGGCCATGACCCAGTCTCCAGCATCTCACTTTCAGCTGCATGGAACGTGTTATGGGCTGTACAGCACTGTTCCAGACGCAAGTCTTACAGGATTTCTAATGTGAGTTGCACTCTGGTCTTGGGAAGGTCTGAAATTGATGGACCCAATGGGAAAATGGAAAATGAGTTGGGTGGGTCTCATTCAGCCCTGCAGGCTGCTGATGGATTTGGGAGGGATAAACATTTTCCTCTGGATGCCTGGTTATGAAAGGAAAGAAAATAAAAGCAAGAATCTTAGTGGATATGGGAGATTTTGTGGTTTGGTCCAAAATCAGAACCAAGAGTGGGAATGAATCTCATGTCCAATGACATGAGATTAGAGTCTAGAGTTGGACTTTTTAAAATAAAAATTCTCATTTGTCAGTTGCTTACTGAGCAAGGAGGTTTCATGGTGCTCAGGACTGGTGACAAGAGGAGTGCTATTGAATTTCACCAGGTTGGTGGGTTTCAGGGTCTCAGGTAGAAGCTCTGACATAGCCCTAAAGATAACCAGTCAATTAAAGAAGAAAACCTATTTGGCTTGGAGGTTGTGCTGTATGTAGTTGGAACCTGCTGTGAAACAAACCACCCCCTAAATACAGTGGCTTAAGCAGCCATCATTTATCTATGATTCTATAGGTCAGCAAACTTGGTTGGGCTCAGCGGGCAGTTCTTCCTTTTTAAGTATGCTTCCTTGTGCATCTGTGGTCAGCTGCAGGTCAACGAAGTGGCTTTGCTTCCCAAGGCTGGCTGGCTATTAGCTGGGCAGTGGGGACAACTGGGGCATTTATCTCTCATTATTCCAGCCGGCAAGCCTGGGCTCATTTAAGTGGTGGTGGCTGGATTGTGTGTGCGTTTGTGTGTGTGTGAGAGACAGAGAGACATAGACAGACACACACACAGAGAGAGAGAGAGAGAGGGCGAGAGCAGGAAAGGATGCAATGTCTCTTGAGACCTACTCTGAGAAGTGGCATGGTGTTGCTTCTGCCCCATTTTATCGGCCAAATCAAGTCACAAGGCCAACCTAAATTCAGAAATACACTCTGCAAAATGCATTCCATTGCTTGAGGAAAGGAGCTGCAAAATCCCATTGCAAAGGAGGCATGGATATGGGGAGAGGTAGAAATGGGGCCATTTCACAAACCACCACCAATTGGGAGGGTGATCAATCAAGAGCTGTTAGCAGAGTGAAGAAGGTAAGCACTTTGCAAGCTGAGAATGAGTGTGGCTGAGGATTTGGAAGGCTAGGCACTCTGCTTAGCTTCTTGTATGCCTGCTGGCAGCAGAGACAGCTCATACGAGGCTGAAGAATAGGCCTGTATGTGTGGAAATGGGTGAGGTTTGGATCCTAGTGCACTGCTGACTAGCCATGTGGCTTTGGGGGAGTCAATGAGTCCATCCAGCCTTAGTTTTCCCATCTATAAAATGGGATCACAGTTTCTACTGCATAGGGCTTTGTGAGGATTGAAGAGACAATTGGGCTGCATATGGTAGGCACTGGGAAAACAGCCACAATAATGAGTTACATACAATATCAATGAAGTAGAAAATAATAGAATATGTGATTAAAGATAATGAATGATTAGAATTTCTCCCTGGAATTTCTTAGCCTGGAAGGCAGAGTGATATCCCAGGTTTACACCTGCAAAGGCTGCCCTCTCTATGATGTAGATACCAATTTGGCCAGCAGAACTGACCACTAGTCACTTACAGCCTCCATGGCCTCAGACGTCTCCCAGGGCTCTGTGGGGTCTGCGGCTTTAGTTCCCCAAGAGGAATCCCAGCGAGTGTCCGCTGAGCTCTGGGTAACATGCTCAGCCTTGAGTCTGACCTCAGCTCTGCCCAAGAGGCCAGATATAGTAAGAAGAAGTCTTACTGAGGAGGCGAGGCAGCCTCTTAATGGCCTCAGGCAAACCTCTCTGGCTTTGTCCTTTGACTCCCTATATGTTAGTGTCTCTGGGTAGGGAAAGATCGGGACAGATAGCAGAGAATTATGTAGAGTTCTAGACCAACAATCGTGAACAGATTCTGTATCTGCACTGCCCACGTGGTAGCCGCCAGCCGCACACGTCTACTGAGCACTTGACATGTGGCTGGTGCAACCACGAAACAGAACCTTTCATTTCAGGGCCGTATTTACACAGCCACTTGTGGCCAGTGGTTACCGTACTGGACAGTGCAGTTCTAGGTGGTCGAGCCTCTGAAGAGACAAGCCTTTGTGGAGGCTGAACCAGCCAGCTGCTGAACCTCGCTGGGTTGGGGACATTGTCTCGGAGCTGTGTGGGAGCCAAGCCAGGCTCTGGGTGTGGGTCAGCTGACCAGCAGGGCCTTGGTGGACCCTCCAGCGTTGTTGCCTTGTTTCTTCCTATTTCTAAGTTGGGCTGAGAAAAGAGGAAAACTTGTTGACTCCATGGAAGTCCAGAATCCCCTACAGATTCAGCCACTCTGTGTCCCTTGCTCTACTCTGAGTGGCCACTTATAGCGCCCAGAAAGGCCATGGTGCTGTATACGCCCTGGTCCTTCCCCGTGCCAAGGAAAAGCAGAGCTCAGCAGCCCAGTCAAGAAGAAAGGAGGGTACCTCCCAGGGAGGGAGACGGGTCCTTCCCATTTGGATGGTTGCTTCTGAACAAAGGGTCCACATGGTCCAATGTAGCTTTTGAATAGATTAAATTAGTGTGCCAGCACTTGCTCACACATGTGTGTGCGTACGAGTGCTCATGTGCGTGGGCGCGCACACACACACACACGCACACGCACACAACGCGCACACACGCACGCACGCACACACACACACGCGCACACACACACGCGCACACACACACGCGCACACACACACGCAGACACACACGCAGACACACGCGCGCGCGCGCGCGCACACACACGCGCGCGCACACACACACACGCGCGCGCGCGCACACACACACACACACACGGAGTTTATTTGTGAAGGAAGGTACTTTTGGAGAGTCGGGACAAGATGCCCCAGTTCGGAAAAACTAAAGGTTTTGCTTCTGCTTTAATTGGGTTCAAAAAGATGACAAACCAAATCTGCCTCAGGGCTGGTTCTTGAAACTCACATTGGAATTTATTTTAGGACTTTCCCCATGTCACAGCACAATGCAGCCTGCAGAACTGATGGTGGATTTTGCCTAGAGATTTTTTTTTCCAATTGCCTTTCAACCCCAGCAGCAATAAATTGCCCAAACCGATCAGTCTTTGTATGAAAGCTGAATGAGGAAGGCTGCTCCCTGCCTACGTCACCAGTCTCTGGATCCCCTGATATTTCTTAAAGTTGGGACTCTATTGCAGGTAAAAGTTCTAGCTCCCTTTAAAGGATAGACTCTTTCTGGATCCTTCGATGAACTGGCTGCTGTGGAGACCTGCGGCTCCCGCATGGGCTTTTTGCGGCGGTGAGGGCGAGATTCGTTTTCTGCTATCACCGTAATTTACAAGGCTCACATAACCATGTAACGACTTGGTGATTACATGGAAAGTATCGTATAAATACATAGTAATTACAAGTTCATGCAGATTACTTGGTATATACATTTGAAGTTCCTGAGTGGTTCAAAGATTAATTATCCTATAACTGGCAGTATTTAAATCATTTTTTCCTCATATACGAATACACTGAGGCGGACTTCAAGGCTGGCGAGGATGGGGATGTGACGAGTATGATCTGAAAAGAAAAAATGAAATTTGACGGGCGTGGATTATTTGAAGCATGCGTATGTGAGCTGAATGGCCACGGACACTTTGATGCAAATCATAGGGGAAAGAGCAGGGGGATGGTGTGTAGAGAAAGGTGCTGAACAAAGTAAGGATTTCCTGCTGGCGACTTGAAATTTAAACAAATAATCATTTAAATGGCGGCCCAGCATTACGTTCCGAGTTGTGTGCATTAATGTCAACATCTGGTACCAACATTTTGACAATTCTATTAAAATGCCCCAGCATTCCCTATCTAACACCTGTTGGCCCTAATTTTCTTTCCTGAGAAGCACACCAGTAGACAGGGTAGATTCCAAATCATTTATCACTTTTAAAGTGCTTCCATATGCGTGTTGGACCCAGCCTGGCCCTAGGCAAACATTTTCTGAATGCATTAAAATTCAGGACTTTTTTTTTTTTTTTTTTTTTTTTAAGTGTAGACACCAATGTTTCATTGAATTCATGTCTGGTAATTATTAGCTTAAATTATGGCTCACACATGACTTGACAAAGTAGACCATGAATTAAAACACGCGCACACACATGCACACACCCCAGAACTCTTCAATAGATGCGTCCAACTCCTACGTTGCTTGTTATTGAGATGTCAGTCAGTAATCATTAGGCAAACACTCTTCATGTAGGGAACTGCTAAGAGGCCCAGGAGTCCCAAGAGACAATCTAAAAATGTCAAAAATGTTACAGTATACATGAATGACACCAACAAGAGAACATGTGTTAGAGATGCAAGCAATTAGTTAATATATTGCAAGTTTCAACCTCTGAGCAAAACAGGCAACAAAAATTTCCTCTTGACAAAAGACTACAGATAAGATCAGGTTGATTCCCCACAATACCATCTCCCTGAATTGGAGCAACCCTCCAGCAGGCTGGGAGGGAGGGATGATCTGGGGAATCTGGGGTCTGTAGGGTGTGAGTCACTAGGGTAGGTCTCGCTTTCCCTGGAAATGACTGGCTGGACTGCTGGGCTCTTGCAGTGGAGAAGTGGAGTCTGAAATGAAGGAAGACATCCGGTGCCCCCTGGATCCGGCTCACCACGAAGCTGCCTGCTCTTTGCTGGGGCTTCAGAATGAAAGTTAGTAGGTCGAATGAAATCTTATTGCTGTTTTCAAAGGAAAGGAGATGCCTGTGAAAGGTGATGGGGATGCGGATATTATATGGGCAAATGCTTGTTCCTTGCTTTTCAGAGGAGATTTTAAAAACTAAATATTGTATATTACATAGTTTCTGTCCCTCCCTCTCTCTCTTCTCTCTCTCTCTCTCTCACATACACACACACACACAAACATGAAGAAAAAATGTTTTAAACAAAAAATCTTCCGACATATACACACATACAGAAAATATGTTTTAGGCAAAGTACACATGATGTGCACTTGGGCGGGCTAAAGATTTGAATAGGTCCCCCGGAAATATCAAAGAAACACTAAGAATGCAAGAAGGCATGGAAACCTGAGTTCACCAGCTCAAAATGTAAAAAATAAATTGTAGACAGTTAAAAATGTCCGCCCCTGTACACACGCACACGTTCACACTTTCTCTGTTTACTAAATAACATTTCAGCACAGTTTTCATCTTATAAGGAAAGTGTTTGAAACTTGGAATAAGTGCACTTAATTAAAGGAAGGCTGTGAAAATGTGCATTAATCTGATATGACTAATAGCAAAGTGCATGAAATTGCTAATTAGAATTTCATTAAAGGTGCTGCTTTATCAGACTGTGAATATCACAACCTTTAAAATTCTTTCAGGAGAGCTTAATTCCTTTTCAAACAGAAATATTCTTTAAAGACATTTGATTTGTTCTGAAGGAATTCGTGGCTTAGGCTGGAACTTAAAATGTTGCCGATATTCCAGGAGGTGATATCAGAATAGGCATGTAGATCAGGGACTTTGTTTCATTCGCCTGATGAATCCCTTTCTCCCCACCTCTATGAATTATTGTTCAAAAACCCAGTCATGAAAATAGAGTTGAGTCCTGGGTTTAGTCCACATGTAATTTGTTTTCTGCTGAAGCCAAACATTTATTCTCTCCTAAAAGAATAAAGGAGAAATTACCTTAAAAGATTTTAAAGTCCCTAAATATAAAATTAAACATGATAATTTTCATACTCACTTTAAAAAAGAAAAAGAAGCAGACAATAAAATATTTTTTTTCCTTAAAGGAAAATACCATCCATAGAAAAACAAAAAACCTCTTAAAATACTAATAACATTTCAATGATAACATTGTACTTTTTAAAATTAGGGAAGTCCACTGTTAACAATAGCAAATGTATTTTTATTCTTTCTCTGACTTGCTTTCCTAGGTTACAGGGTTTTCTTACTTCGCAGCTTAATTATTCCTGACACTAAATCTGCATTTCAGCTTGCTTTTTTACCACTTATATTTCAGAAGTTCTACCTTTCTACTCCTTCATCTTCTCCATTTTCAACCTTTTATTGATTTATGGATATGAAATAGATCACCTGTTTCTGTTCACTTTCCCTGAACACAGTTCCCAATGTTCACTTTCCCTGAACACAGTTCCCAATGTTACCAATTGTATTTTTGAATTTTCAGCTTTTCCTGGTTGTTCAAGGGTTCTCACAATTAGTAACTGGGCTCTTTTTAACATTCAAGCTTGATTGAACAGTTACATTTTGTTGCTGAAAACCCATTAATGTTAATGAAAACTACAGCTCACTGAAAGCAGCAGTTTACTTTTACAGAAGTTGTTAAAAACTTAGCCTGGCTTCAAATTTGCTGAACACACCAGTTCACATTGATGTAATTTTGCAGAATTGAATATTTTAAATACACTTTAGAAACCTTGGTTTAAAAGCTAATCAGTCATATTTACCTGACGACCATATCTGAAAGGAGAGAAAATGAGAACAGAAGTAACTTTATTTGAGAAACTGTGATTTCTTTGGACATTTAAACAAATCTCAAGTGGCTTAATTACAGTTTGCTCTGATTTTAGCCCCAGCAAGAGGGATTTTCATGGCATTTAGATAATTTACCTACTGGGCTAGGTAACAGACAAAAGATTACGTTTTCCCTTCCAACATTTGGGAGGCATATTAGGACAATAAATGCAATGATTTTAAAAGATCGGTCTAGACTTAAATGAATGAAAATTAGGCTCGTTAACTGTAATGTCTGCAGTCCGAGGTGGGGTGTCAGTCTTGCCTATCTGTGGGCCACCGTAGTCAAACAAAGCTGCGAATTCGAATGTTTTAAGTTTCAAATTGAGAAATATTGTTCTAATATGGCAACAACGGGGCTGTTGTCTTTTCAAGCACTCTGCGATTGCAGCCTCCTTCTGGCTCGTTTTATGCAAAACGAATGGCAGGTAATTGTGATTTAATTCTTTTCAAGTAAATTACAGTGAGTGCGTGACACAAAGCCACGGCGGACCCTCCTTTCCCTGTCAATAGTTGAATTGATGATGGCAGGAGTAAAAACAGCAATTGGGCACCACAGCCCTTCCTCGGCCCCCACCCCAGCCAAGGGCGGACCTGCCAATCAGGCCGCGCCACCGGGAGTCTGGGACTCCTCGAGTCGCCGAGGTTCGGGGATGGAACGTTCCGTGTCACGGCGCGGGGGTCGCGGGGCTTGGGCTCGTCCGGAGCCCAGGTGCCCACAGGGGTCAGCGTGTGCGCCCCACCGGCCGGGTGCCCACCGTGTGGTCACCAGGGGCTTATGGCACTGGACACGCGCTGCCGAGTTGAGGGCAGAAAGGGTTCCCCGGGGGGCTGGTGGTCCCCGCGCTCGGATCGTGGCTTAACATGGCCACCCTGGCCTCCCCGAGACGCCCCGGAGGGCTTCCGGAGGAGGCGGCACGACCCAGCCAGAGGTGGGGGGAGGTCGGGCTGCGAGCCGTGTTTGCGGGCGGCGCAGCGTGGCCGGGCTCTGCGCACCGGGGTCCGAGGGACCGAGGCCAGAGCACCAGTTCTCGCCCAGAACCTGCGAAGCCCAGGTGGGGAGGGAGCCGCTTGGGGAGGCCCGAGGGGCATGGCAGGAAGGCAGGATCACCTGAGAGGGGCGCATGTCACGACCTCAGGCTCACTGCAGCCTGCCTGGGTGCAGTAGGTGCTCAATAATCATTGAACTGGCCACGAATGTTCAGTGTGATCTGATCACTTCCCATTGTACTTGAGTGAAATCCCAACTCCTTGCTGAGGCCCGCAGGGTCTGTGTCCTCTAGCTTTTGCCTGGATTTGCAATGCCTGTCCTTAGTGGATAACTTTGAGCAAGTTACTTGACCTCTCTAGCCTCAGTTTCCACAGCTGTAAATGGGGTTAATAGTAGAATCCTACCTTCGAGGGTCCTTATGAGCATTTAATAAGCTACCAGTAAAGTTCTTAGAATGGTGCCTGGCACGAAGTGAAGCGCCCGAAAACTGTTAGCAGGACTTACTTGACCTCAGCCATATCCACCTTTCCTGGACCTCATCAAGCGCCATTGGGTCAGGCCTAGTAACGGGTGCCCAGAACATAAATACAATAATAGCTAACACTTGTCTAGCACTTCTCACGTGCCAGGATCTGCTCTAGGTGCTTCATGTGTGTTACACCACTTAATGAAATACTCACATCTCTATGAAACAGCTTCTATTATTATCCCGTTCTATGCAGGCAGAAACAGTCTCAGAGCAGACAAGAGAGCTCGCCAAGTTTACACAGGCAGGAAGTGATGGGTATGAACTTGACACCAGAGCCTGCACTTCTAACCACCACACTGCATTGCCCCCCTGTCTTAGTCTCCAAGATGGATAAGATGCAGACTCGGCTGCCCAAGGGCACAGAGCATCGAAGCAAACGGAAGGTAGGTGGGTGCGTGTGGTTTCCCGCACAGGGAATCAGTAGTGACACGTAGTCGTTCTTACTATACACTCTATTATGAATTCTTTAAATCTCACAGCACCTACAGCACTCTAGGAGGTAGAAAGTGATGTCATCCTCATTTTCTAGATAAGACGCAGGGAGGTCCAGCCGCTTGCCCCAAGGTCTCAGGGCAAGTAGGTGGCAGAGCTGGGATCGGCACCCACAAAGCCTCTCTCCAGGGCCCACGCTCGTAGCCCTGCCCTGGGTCGGGCCTCTGCCTGTCAGTCCTGGTGTCCTGTGTTGTCCTCAGGTGGTTAAGAGGGTGCTGAGTCCCTTCGGTGTCACCAGAAACACCCTGAGCTTGGAGCAGAGCTGCTGCTCACTGACCGAAACCCCTGGGGAGTTTCTATGACCTAGTCTTTGAAGTGGGGGAGGGATCACAAGGTCAGCTCTCCCTGCCTCCCAGGGCTGCTTCCGGGAGTAATGAAAAGAATGGACAAGGAAGAGCCCTATGAAGTGTGAACTCTGACCTCAGAAACACTTGGTTCTGCACGCCTGGTCCGTGCTGGGCACCCTGGGGAGGGGGCCAGGCGACCCACCTACCTTAAGGATCAGGATGCGGGCCCATGAGAAATGAAGAGGTGATTATTCTAATTACAAAACCAACAGCTGTAAATGAGGAATCTCGTTTGATGATGCAAATGATTAGAGAATTGTCTGTTACTTTATTTGTTTGTTTGTTTGTTTCTAAGAGGACTGTATTCAAACGCCCCTGGGACAGCGTCACACCTTGGTGCTTGGTGTTTTATGTACTCCATCCCTGGGTCCTCCTGCAGCCTTGTGAGGGGAGATGATACTGTGCCCATTTTACAGACAGAGAAACTGAGCGGTGAAACCGTGGGGCTAGTGAATGGAGGAGCTGGGCTCTGAACCAAGTCCTGCTGACTCCAGTCCTGGCATCTCTGCTCCAGAAGGTCCTGGCACAGACCTGGTGCAAGGGGGCTGCCCCTCTTCTCTTCTGGTTCTGAACTTTCAGCTTTAGTTGCAGCTTTGTCTGGGGGGGTCTCCCTCCCTCGACCCTGGTGCTTGTACATCCTTCACCCCTTCTCAGTCCTGGGGGCCCCCACCCACACAGTACCTCTGTTGAGTGCCTGAGGGACGGTCCCACTCCTCGTCCACCCACCCTCCCACCAGCTCACTGCTTTTGTGTAAGAGCTTGAAGTCAACACCTTGACTTTGTGCGAGGCTCAAGGTGAGATGTCTCCCCATCCCCAGGGCCTCACCCTGTGTGAAGCGGCACCTCAGAGGGCCAAGGGAGTGTGAGTACTGACCAGGCTGCTTTGGTTCCCCATCACGTTCACCCCAGGCCTGCTTCTGGCCCCAGTAGCTGAATTTATTTTGGCTTAAATGACAAAGTGGTCAGAGATGTTAAAAATCTACCTTCATGAAGGTATCAGGTGGATGGAATGGAGTCATGAAGGGGTATCAGCTGCTCGTGGGCTTGCAGGACCCACCTTACACGGGCTGGTGGGCTTCGCCATGGGGCTCCCAGTTTGCAAGTGGCTGGTGACTGTACTGCTATGTCAGCCTGCCCTTGGGCAGGTGCCCGCCCTCAGACCATGACTTCCGAAGGGGTGAGGCAGACTGGGCTGCAAGATGGGGGCATGAGGTTGCGGGAGATGCATTCTCTGTTTACCTTGAAGTCATGGGGTGGCCAAGGGCAACTGCAGCTGAGTGAGTACAAGCATGGGAAGGAGTGTTTGCCTATGGAACTGGCTTGGGCGCTGGGGATGGAGTCCCGGTTCCCTCACTTACTAGCTGTGGGGTCTTGGGCAAACAACATAACTCTGTGCTTCCATTTCCTCATTCAGAAACCTGGGATAATAATAGCTGGATGTAGCTCAGAGGGTTACTGGGAGTTAATTATTCAATACGTGGTACCTGTCATAGAGTAAGCAGTCAATAAATGATAGCTGACCCCAAAATACCAGCTCAAAGTTATCTTCTCCATTCACGTCTGCCTTCCCACTCAAGATACGTTAATATGCAAAAGCCGTAAAATGGGATGCCTTTAAAGCCGTATGTTGACAAGAGACAAACCTGAGGTGTGTTCTGGGCCAGAACACCCACTACTGTGTGATCCTATGTAAGTGACTTAGCCTTCTGAGTCTTCTGAGTTCCAGTTTTCTTCTCTATAAAATGGATATAAAATTTTAAAACCTATTATTCATAATGAGAATTAAGTGAATAATGTACATAAAGCAAACGGTACTTACCAATCTTCTTCATCCCCTGCCCCTTTTTACTCCCTCTGTACAAGTGCCTTTCCAAGGCTATGAGATGTGTTCTCCAAACCAGTTTTACTTCCCTCCTGGGGACACAGGAAGACTACAATTCCCAACACCCTTTGTGGTTAGAGGCCTCATGTGACTGAGTTTTGGCCAATGGAATGTAGGCAAGAGTAATCTATTCTACTTCCAGGCCTGGGCCCTAAAATTTCTTATAAGGTCTTTCATGCTCATTTTCTCCTCCACCTGCCAACAGAATGTGGCTCAGGATGATCTTGGATGCCCACATGTTGAAGACGGTGGAGCCCCGGCCAGCAGAACCCTGCCCTTCACTGCCTACTCCTTATCAGCCTGCTTGCACTGGGACATATGTATTAAAACCGTTGAGATTTAGGGGTTATTTGTTACTGCAGCTAGCAGTTAGCCTATCCTGACAAATACAGAATATTATAGAACCTCTACCTAGTATATATACCTGCATATATTTATACAAGACTTGGCACGTGTTTTAGGGTCTTCCTGGTCCCCATCCTCCGTAAGCTCATCTATTTGACCCAAGTTGAGAACCTTACTGCCTTAAAGAACCAGACCCAGCAGTTTTTATTAGTGATGGTGGTGAGATAATTCCTGAGAGCAACTTCCTGTCTACGGGGCCTCCCTATAGCAGAGAGGTTTTGAGGACAGCTCCTTACTAAGAGATTATACTGTCAGCCTCCCCCCTCTGGGCAGAGGTCTCCTGAGAGGGCATTGCTAATCATACAGACACTCTCCTTCCCGCTGCAGTTGCCAAAGTGCCTGCTTTCCTCCTCATGGCTCGTCCACCACATCCGATGGGTCACAGGTCACAGGATCAGGCAGCGGTTCCTCTCAGCTGAGCCCCTGAGACTTGGCTCAGCCCGCACCAACCCCCCCTACCCGCCGCCACGCGCCACCCGCCCCCATCCCTGCCCTCCTTCTGCCTCAGATGAGATGGGCTCCTTGCCTGCTGGCTTCCCCCATTAAATCGAGCGCCCCCTGGAGGCCAGGCTGGGCTGCATCCATCCCCTTTCTCCTTAGAGCCTGTTGCAGGGTCAGGGTGTAGCAGATGTCATTTTTTTTGCACAGGATTGTTGATTTTAGGGATCAGGGGCCATCTTTATGGTGTTCTGGAAAAATAAAGTCCTCAGCTTGGGTGAAGTTTAATAATTAAAAATAATAATCATCTTAAGATACTGAATGTCTGTTCCTTTCCAGGCCCCCTGTTATTTCTTTAACTTCTCCATAATCCTGTGAGATGAGTTTTAAGTAGCCCATGTGCAGAGGTGTAGAGATGCCAGGCCTAGCGTCCCAGAGCTGCAGGAGGTGGATTTCAGACTCCACCTGGGGTCAATCCAACGGTAATAAGAGCTATGTTTTCCTGAGCCCTTACCACGTGCTGGGAACCATGTATCATAAGAGTTTTTTATGAAATATTTCATTTAATTTTAATAATTTCTCTATGGAGAGGGGACTACTATTATTTCCATTTTATAGGTGAGAAAAACCAAGGCTCAGTGAGGTGAATGGTCCCAAGTTTTCATGGTTAAAAAAGGTGGTGCCCAGATTCAGATTCAAGTCACTCTTTCTTTAGAACTTGCACGTTCACTCGGCACCTTGCAATGCCTCCTCGGCCACTGGGAAAGTGCAGTAGGGACCAGGTGAATACTCTTCCAGGGGTCATGACTTTGGGTGGGGAGCCAGCCTGCGGTCAGGTTAACAGCCTGCTGATTCAACACGTACCGTGTGCAAAGTCTGACCCAGCGCCCTGCTGTGGTACAAGGGAGACCCAGACTGTCCCATGGCGTTGGCATCCTGGGAGAGAAGAGAGCTGTGTATCTCTACCTGCAACCTGAATAAGTCAGTGCCCTGGGAAGGATAGGTGCTGCAGACTTCAGAGGAGAAAGAAGGCGCTCAGGTAAGGGCAGCGATGGCTTTAGCGAGGAAGTGGGATGAGGTGAGCCTGGTCTGCCTGGACTTGAATTCCAGCTAGCTGAGTGACTTTGGGGAAGTTACCTAATTTCTCTAAACCTCCGTTTTGCCATGTATAAAATGGAGATGATAAAGGTACCGACCTTAAAGGATTATTGAGGATTAACTAATAATACGTAAGGTGCTTGGAACATAGGAAGCTCTATATCGTATACTTTTACTTACTCATTTCATTATCGAGGACTAGTAGACTTTCCATAGGTGAAGAAGGGAAGTTTAGTGAACCAAGTGACCGTCATGAGCAAAGCTTCAGAGTTGAGAAAACAGAGAGTGTTTTTTGAGAATAATAAACAGCTCAGTTCGGCTGGTTCATATGGGGACAACAGAAGATGAGGCTAGAAAGAGAGCCTGGGGCCAGACTGATGAGGCAATGGGGAGCCATTGAGGGGTTTTGAGCAGGGAAGTGTCATAGCCAGAGCTGGGTTTTAGAAAGCTATCTTGGCTACAGGGTATAGGGTGGATTGGAATGGGACTGATGGGGAAAACCCAGTAGAAAACTATCGTCATCAGCCAGGGGAGAGAGTGGTGGCAGCTGGTGGGGCAGGAAAGTGTGAATTGGACCTTGTGGCAGGGGAGGTCCTCTGGAGCTTGGCACTCTGTAAACTTGGTGCTGCATGGGGCGTGGGTTACACACACCCTTGGCCAAGGGCAGGTGCAGCAGTGGTGCCCGTCCAGGTCCAAGTGAATGGCTGGAAACCCACAGCAGGGTTTTCCTTTTGCAGGCCCAGGCTTGGGAGGTGGTCCTTCCGGGCATCGTGTCATCACTGGTGTCTTTGTTCCAAGAAAGAGACAAAAGCAAAGTAGAGAAAAGGGGACCAGCCTCCTTTTCGTCCTGAGAACCCAGGGCACCTGGTATCCTGAGGGTGGAAAAGCCCTTCGACGGTCTGCAAACAGGTTCCAGAAGACTCGCTTGGTGGGGAAAAAGGAGGCAGGCTCCTTTTGGGCTTTCATCTAGGTTTTTGAAAAGCAAAGCAGACTGGCGAGAGCAGCCTGTCAGAGACGTGTTTTATCTTAACATTTCCATGTAGTCCTGAAAACCCACCTAATCAATTGAAGATCATAAAATATTAGACTTAATGCTGCAAAGTGCTGCTTTTTAATTCACATAACAAGCTCCTAAATAATTCAAATAGCAAACAGACCCGGCAAGTCAATGGTGGGAGGCTGCCTGGATCAGCGGGAGAGTGTCAACACATGCCGCATTTCCCAGATCGACTCCATTTCAAGAACCCTATTAAGTTAATTGCCGGTTGCTGACAGCAGAGAGCATGCTGGGAGCACAGCAAGCTTTATTAGCCTCTGTGGCATCTGGAGACATCAGCCATTTTGCCCCTACTTGCAGGCACTGGGAGCAGCACGGAAAAAAGTAAATCAAATTATGAGACAATAAATGCTTTTGGCAACATGTGGGCATCAGATTCATTGGAGAATCCAAAAGAGTTCGAGTGTCAATTGTCAGCCTGTTAAATATTTTACGGCAACGCCATCTGTTGCAAAAGTCTCATAGGATGCCACGGAATCGTTACATCATTTGGCATTGCATGGCCGATGCAGGTAAGCATTAGTGCCATTGAGGGGCCCCCATCCCCTAAAGAGACTACTGGGTAGAGAGAGTCTGTAAATAGAGCAGGACATTTTGGGATGGACGTTTAGAGAGGCCGTCCCACAGATCCCAAGTGTTATACATTCAGGTTTGTAGGCAGACCTGCCTGGGTTTGAAGACCCAGTGGAGGCACCCATGGGGGTCTGGAGATGGGCAGGGAAGGGAAGATGTGTGAAGTGAAAGTCCCCAGCCTTCTGTCCATTGGGAGATTCCCAAGCAGGGCATCACTTCCATGACTACCTGTTCTCCCCTTGGCAGCCCTGATATATACTGAGTATGGAGTGGGGTGGCGGAATCCTGGCAGTTTGGAGATCTACCAACAGGTACCACTCTGTAGAATGGGGCTCTGATCTATCCAACGCCCACTTCTGATACATGAGAAAAAGCAGGCAGAGAGAGATTCCTCGACTGTCCCAAGGTCACACAGCCAGCCAGTTCTCTTCTGGCATCATCCCATTTTGTGCTGTTTCTCTTTCAGCCTTAAGAATATGGTTCTATGGTGACAACCTAGATTAGATCTAGATTATAATCCTGGTTCAACCATTTATTGTCTGCGTGGCCTTAACTTAAGCAAAATATGTAAGTTCGCTGTCCCTCTATCCTGTTGGCAATATGAGAATGGGGGTGCTTCCCTGGCGGAAGTCTTATGGAGAGGATTGAATTAATGATGGATGTTAAATGCGTGGTTAGGGCCTCAAGCTCGATAGCTGAGGACTCAGCATAACTTCTTTCCCATCGTGGGAGTGAGACATGGACGAGCAGGACTATTTACACTTTTTGATGATTCTTTTACAAACCAACCATCTTCCAGTTTATTGGCTTTGCACATCTGAATTTTGACATCAAGTCTACAGAAAGTGAGGCAACAATGCTCTCAAATCTCTCCTTGCTCCAGTCCCGAGATCCAGTCTCAGTGTCTGTAGAAACGACACTTCGTCCAGAATCAGGCCCTTGATATGATAGGAATTCAATAGGAAAGAACATTGTGAATGACTGGGGGGTCTGAGGAAGCTGGGGGCAACATCAACACAGGTAGAAGCACAGCAGGTGGACTGACTGTCTTGATCCTGGTCCTTAGGCTCCCCTGTGTTCATGGGGTCACTGCACTTCTATGCTAGAAGGGGTCTCAGAGATGCAGTCCAGCATCCTCATTTCACGGGTGGGGAAACTGAGGCCCAGAAAGAGATGGTGACTAGCTTGAAGTCACACAACTACTTAGTGGTGAAGCCAGTAACAGGAGCTGGGTCTGCCCCCCGACCAGTCCTGTCCTCTTTCCAGTTCTCAGACGGCCAGGCTCAACCTTCATGGCACTCAAGCTGATTGTACCTCACCTAGGAAGAAAGACAGCCGTGTCATTGGCTAAAGCATCCCTACCTCCTGGCTTCATGAAGGAAGTATGAGCCATTGCCCCAGTACCTCTCTGTGAAAATAATATCAATTCACAGCTAATCTGTATAATCACAACCAGCAGCCCTAAGGGCTGAATTCCAGGTACTTTATTTACATGATCCATGGAGCCCTTTGTGACAGGCATTGCTGTAACTCCCATTTTTCAGAGAAGGAAGCTGAGGCTCAGGGGTTAAGTGGTTTGCCCAAAGTTACACGGCTGTTAAGATTCAAAGGTAGGACCTGAATCAGGGTTTATGTTGACTTATATCCTCTTCCTGTGGCAGCACCCTGCCCCCACATTGGATTTGGGCTTAGGCTGGAGTTCTCTAGAAGGAAGAACAGGGAGGGATGATTCACTCACCTGGGGCCTAGCGCTAGCCAGTGGGCACCAGCAGGAAGACGCTGTGGGATGCTCATCCGGCACCGTGATGTTCTGCCCCCGTCTGCTCCCTCCCCCACCTGTTTCCTGCCAAGAATGCGTTGGTTGCCAGGGACCCAGAGCTTCCCTTTTGCACAGTCATCAGCTTCCAGTAGCTCAATATATATGTCAGGATTAGGTCCAGCTGAACCCAACAGAAAACTCCAGTAACAGTGCTTTAAAGGCATAAAGGTTCCCCTCTGCTGTACAAGAAGTCCTGGGTGGGCTGGTGTGGTAGCTTCATGATCATCTGGGGCCCAGGCTATGTCTCTCTTCCTGCTCTGCCATTCCCAATACTTGGCTTCCATCCTTAGCTTTTCAAGATGGCTGCTGCAACTCCAGCCATTGTGTCCACATTCCAGGCAGCAAGAAGGAAGGAAGAGGGTAAAGCAAAGGGGTCTTTCTCCTGTCATCTTTTCTCCCTTTCAAAGAACCTTCCCTCAAGTCCTTCCCTATGAGTTTCTCTTGTTTCAGTGGCCAGTCTTAGTCACGTGGCCATACCTAGATGTAAGAGAGGCTGGGAGGCAGAATCTTTAACTGGACGTATGGCTACCTCAAGAATATAGAGGCTCGTGAATGAGGAGTAATGAGAGAAGCAGCAGGCAGACTCTGCCATGGCACGATTCCGTGGCACCTCTCCTACTTGCCAAAGTGCTGATGACTGAGAATGGTGACTTTTTGAATTAGAGAAAACTCAAGTTAGCTTTGGTCCGAGTTTTGTAATGTACCTGGAGATAATTGGAAATGCCCTGGGATGCAACAGGCCTAAGATTGGAACCACTGTGCTTTCTGGGGCTGTTTGTTCCGGGGATGGCAGCGATGATGAAATCAATAGTAATTCACACTGTCAGCGACTTTCATCCCTCATTGTCCCCTTTCAAAATATGGATACATTTTATTTCTCCTGTTCGTGACACATTTATTCTGCAGGTCTTCTGAGGTTGACTGGAGGATGGGTTTCCTGTTCTGGAGGATTCAGATGATCACTGGGCTGTAGAAACAAACACAGACACCACTGAGCCAGCTCCACCCATGTCCCAGGCACTGTACATGTGTCAGGTCATGTTATGCTCACAACAGGGGGAGGGATTATGATCCCATTTTACTGATGAAAAGTAGAGGCTCAGAGAGGCTAAGCAACTTGCCCAAGATCACACAGCTGGTGCTATGGACTGAATGTGTGTCTCCCCCCTTCCCACCCCACACTCTCTAATTCATATGTTGTAACCCTAACCCCCAATGTGATGGTATTAGGAGGTAATTAGGTTTGGATGAGGTCATGAGGGTGGAGCCCCATAATGGGATTAGTGCCCTTATAAGGGGATGAAGATTGCAGAGCTCTCTCTCTGACAGGTGAGGACACAGTGAGAAGGTGGCCATCTGCAAGCCAGGAAAAGAGCTCTCACTGGACACTGACTGTCCCAGCACCCTGATCTTCTAGGCTCCAGGACTGTGAGCACTAAGTGTGTGTTGTTTAAACCCTCAGTCTGTACTTTTGTTATAGTAGTCCGAGCTGACTAGGGACAGCTGGTCAGTGCAAGAGCTGGAAGTTGTACTTCCCGTCACACCACGAGGCCACCTGGTGCGTTGCCAGCCTTCGTGCTCACTCCCCATTGCAGACGATGGCTCCTTGTGACAACAGGGTTGTCATCAACACCTCCAAGCATCTGCTGTCCTCTGAAGTCCTTTCTTATCTCCACGTCCTCCTTCTTTCTCCTCAAGACCCTCCTCTCCTTTTGGAAAGACCCTGCAAAGTTACCACAGGGATCCAGCCCCATCACCTGCCCCCCACGTGGGCTCTGCCAGCCACGCCTCCTTCCAGGGCTCCACCTGGCTCAAGCTCTGATCCAGCCCCCATTCCCACATCTCAGCTCATCAAGTTATAACCCACATCATCTGCTGTCTAGGACCAGGGTCTGTCAATAGGAACAAATCACAGGCAGTCTGCATCCCTGGCACCCATCCCCAGCTCAGTGAGTGAAGCCACTGAGTCTGAGGACGAAACCAGAAGCCCCTCTCCCCGAAGCCCCAAGAAGCAGGAAGAGCTGAGTGTGCAGCTGAGGCCCTGCTGCCTATCGGCACCGCTCAGATTTTCATATACACAATCTAAATATATACTTTGAAAATTGAAAAGTGCTCGCATATAGAATGTGGCTGCGGGGAGAGAACGCTCTCTTTGAACGTGTCTCTTTAAAGACAAAATTTGCCAAAGGTTTTCCTGCCCTTGAGGAGACACTCGAACATGGCAGCAGATGTAAAGTGGAAGTTGAAGTGTCTCTCCCAGGCCACCGTACACGTATAAAACAGGCACAGTCTATTCTAAGCGCTCATTAATAGCGGGTCTCTGAGGGCCCTGGCAGCAGCCAGAGGATTTTGCTCATTAAAAAGGTGGCGAGGTAGTTCTGTGCCTTCCACGCTTCTTGCCGCGTGATCCTGGTGTTTAGATGTCGCCAGCAGGCCCCCAGATTGCTGGCATGGGTGACTATTTTCTGAAGGGTTTGAGAGTGTCGCCCACTCGTTGGTGGGGGAAGAAACCCTTGCTGTTTATCGAGGGGATTCGTCTCTCTTCAAGGTGGGCCCAGGACAGCATTATCTCAAGACAGGTGCAGAGGGGAAAGTGCTTTAGTTTGTCAGCTAATAAAAGAGCATCAGTGATTCTCAAGACAGCCTCATGGTCCTCTGAAAGCCACTGTAATGACACAGAACCACCAGGCTTGGTCCTGGCAGGGAGGCCTGGGGTCTCCAGACCCTTGGAATTGCAGGGGATGACAGACAACCCCGTGGGTCTCACATCCACCAGGGCCCACTTGCAAGAGAGCCACTGGTTCATTCTAGAAAAAGAGGATCCCCAGCTTCTTTTACCCCCCTCCCTCTTTGATTGTTCTTTGTTTTATTCTCCCACTGTTGGGATCAACGTTTTGTCCTCTTCTTCTCCTCTCTTGTGAAGAGAGTGGCATTATCTTGTCCCCATTGGCACATTTGTGGGGATTCTGGACGGTTTTCCAGGCATCCTGAGGGCTGCCTCTCCACCCTGAAACCTAGGTGGAGGCAGGAAGCCTCACTGGCCTCCACCCTTCCGCACCTTCTACGTCCACGTTTTACTGCTCTGGACCTTTGCTGTTGTTTTCTTTGACTTGCTTTCAGTGCCTTTCTCGTGGTGGCTCAGATGTCACCTCCTCGGAGAGACCTTTCTTAATGTGTCCACCTCTCCCCACCCTCAGTTCACTGTTGCATGAACACAATTTGGAATGACCTTGTTTACTTGGTAGTTCCCTTGTTTATTGTGGTCTCACCCCACTCTGAGGGTAGGTCCGGGGGGGCACGAACTTTCCATCTTTTTACCTGTTTCCTCAGTGCTCAGCAAGGAGCCCGAACCCGAAAGGTACTTGCTTTATTGAATGGGCCAACAAACAGAGGAATGGGTGAGGGGTGCTTCTGTCTCAAAGCTGGGCTCTCAGTCACTCCACTTGGAGATTTTTTCTTTGTGACCCTTTGGAGCTTCTGGGCTGTGGTCCCCAACTCTCCCTGGGGTGTTCCCTGCAGGAATGCTATGGGGCTGCCCTACATGGCACATTACATCAGGGTCACCCCAAGGGTACAGAGCTGAGATTAAGACCAGAAGAGGGTCACGGTGTAGAGTTCCTGCGGGGAATGTTTCCTTGTTTGTTTTTATGACATAGTATCAACACTGTGTTGAGAAACTCATTTATCTATTTTTACCCCTCATTAGCAGGTAGGAAATGTAATATTTCTGAAATGCTTATAATAAATTGAGTTGTTTAAATTAATCTAAACTTCAAAATAATTAAGCTCAATATTAATAAAATGGGTTCAACATTGGAGGGGGAGGGAAGATAGGGAGAACATTCTGAAATTATGATTATTTGTACACAAAGGGTACCTGACTCATCCCTGGAAGGATTTGAGTTGGCCTACAGGCATGCAGTCATTACCACTTGCAGAGATGTCATTCAAAAATCGACCAGAAACCCAAGGTGAGGGGAAATAAGACAGCAAAATCCGTTCGAGTGAGGACTTACTATGCAACACGTCCGCTAAGGCTCAGATGCTTTGAGCTACTACATAGTTGGCTCTGAATGTCTGAGAAACCAAAGCAAAGAGAGAAAGAAAAGCAGATGAGGTTTGCAGGAGGTTCAAGGCCTTGAGCTTTGGAGGGAAGTCAACCAAGAGGGAAGAGCAGGGGATAACCTTGACTCTCTTTAAAAAAGAATTTCAAATAATTTCTTAAAAGATCAAAGAATTGTCATTCAAGGTCTCAATGTACCCATCAAGCTGCTGAAATGTCCCGCCCCAGTTACTTAAAACCGCCTGGGGGATGGAGCTCAGATGGCCCAGGGGCACCACTGCTCAGAATCGCCCCAGGCCTCTGTCTGAAGACCCGCAAGTACAGCATCCCTTCCTGGGAAGAGCATATGATTACGCAGCTGTGTGACGGCGGCTCTGGGAGCGGGCTGTGATTAGGGTGAGGTAGGGCAGAGGGCCGGAGTCCTGAGACTGGGTTGGGTGGGAGGGTGAGGGTGAGGGGCCAGGTGCATTGATTTCACAAGCGCGGCACAGTGGGGTTGGATGACGTGGATGTTTAGTGGGGTAAAGGTCCAGTTGGGGCACTACTGAGCCATGCTCAGATGTGACCCTGATCTCGCCTGTGCATGAGGCACCCAGAAGTGTGACTGGTCCACAGCATCATTGGAATCCCCAGACTGTCCTGACAACAGGATCAAAGTCTCCTGCCCCGGGAGCGCTACGCTACGTGTCCTCAACTTTGTGTTGTCAGCCGCTGATAGGACACTCAACAAATGTCCCTGAGCGAGGGAATGAATTGATGACTGAACAAGTGAGTGTCATGACTACCGTAGTCCAAATTCCATCTTTCTTTCAGCTGCTGTTCAAGGCCACTTCCTCCAGGAAGCCCTCCCTGAATTCTCCTGCCCTCCCTTCTCAGGACTCTTACAGTGCTGGGTGTGCGGCCAACGTGGATATGCTTCCATCGGTGCTAAGAATAGGTAGGTCTTTCTTGTGTTTTCTGTTGTTCCTCGTTCCAGCTGGACAAACTCATTTCTTCAATATACATTCATTCCATTCTTACCATACGGCACACACTGTGTGAGACAAAAAGAATTCAAGACTAAAACAGACAACAAGGAGCTGATAGTCCAGTGCAGGAATTGGCCAAATACTGCCCAAGGGCCAAATCTAGCCTCTGCCTGTTTTGTAAATAAAGTTTTATTGGTGCACAGCCACGCCCATTTGTTTACATATTGTGTGTGACTGCCCTTGAGTGATACAGGGCAAAGTTGAGTTGTTGTGACTAAGACCATAACGGCTGGCAAAGCCTGAAATATTTGCTCTCTGGCCCTTTCAGAAAAGTGTGCTGATCCTGGTGGGGAAGACAACCTAGAAAAAAATCTAGGCGTGATGTGTGTCCTGAGGGACAAGAACAGGGTGGCATCACTGAGACTAGCTGGGCTGGGAATGTGTGCTCCTGTAGATCGGGTGGCTAGGGAAAGCTGCTCTCCTGAAAATGTTATGTGAGCAGAGACACGGAGGAGAAGAAGGTTGCCATATGAACAGCTGGGCAAGAGCGTTCCTGGTGGAGGGAACAGCACGTGCAAAGGCCCTTTGACGTGTTGGAGGAAAGGAGAAAAGCTGAAGCTGTATAGCCGAGAACACTGTAAACGGGAGGCGGGTAGGAGAAGACGAGGGCTGGAGAGGTAGGCAGGGGCTAGATCCGTGGTTCGCGAGGGGGTGGTACTGCCTCGAGTTTGTTTGGGATATTTGTTGGTAGTGAGTGAGCACCAAGGGTGCACGACTTCAGTCAGTGCCTCTAACGGTCCTACACAAAGATGGGCTGATCTGGGTCCTGCAGACTTTAGGATGTCCCAGTAGATATTCATGTAGGTGAAAAGCCAATTTCTAATGATCTGAGCCTGGACATAACTCTCTAATTCATATAAACAGAAAGTAATTTTAGCACAGTCTTAATTATATGTATTGAATTTTCTAGGAATGGAGCTACTATATAAATTAAGGGATGATTGCTCTGTGTTTTGTTTGGAATATTACCAAGTGGTGTTCGCCATGTTGGGAAAATCATGTCACCCGTGGCAACCTCACTCTTGGTATCTGAGTCTCCAAAACAAGACCTCTGTTGTCAAGTCTGTGTTTCTAGTTGTGGCATTCACTATGATTTTACACAAACACACGTCCTTGGGTTGATTAGTGAAGCCGTGTCAGAGAACTTTCCAATTGAAATGCATCTTGTTTTGATACAAATTACTTCTTTCTCCCCATATGAAAGTTAATATATTGATTGAAACATCTTGTGTGTAGATAAATTATATCAGCCCTGAATTCTGTTTCAGGATAGCGAAGGAACATTGCAAAGTATTGGCTGAGAGAAGTCCCAGGGCTGGATCCCAGAGTCTTATGTGGGTCTTGATACAGGGTTTGGATTTTATGCTAAGAAAAATGAGGAGTCATGGCAAGATTGTAGGAAGAGTGATGGGTTCTTTCAGGCAAGAATGACGATTACGCCTCCTCTTTTTCTCTTTGATCTTCCATCCCTCTCCTTCCAGCACCTGGCACAATGCTGGGTGCCCAGCAGGCACTCTGTAAATTAAAGTGCTACCAGCCAGAGCTGCCTCGGCCCATGAGCTAAGCAGGTCTGTACGCCTCCCATACAAATGAGATCGCCGAGGCTGAGGGGGGTTAAGTTGCTTGCCTGGACCAGGTAACATCCAGTAAGTGATATCTGATAAATAGGGGTGTTTGGGTTGGGGGTGCCTGTCTCCTTTTCCTGCCCCTGCGAGCAGTTCTTTGTGGTTTCCCTGCTTGCTGAGCTATCCACTCACCCTGCCCGGGCCCAGCCCTGCTCGCAGGCCTGCCTCGATCCTGTTACCGGACCGATGTTGTAGGCATCACTGTGTCCCAGGAGCCAGCTTCTCCACCTTTAGACCCCCAAGCCAGGATCTAAGAACATCTCTGAGAATATTCCCCAACACCTGCAACAGATGTGCCCACAAATTACCTGGTCTCAGGGGTGGGAAGCAGGCGAGGACAGGGCTGCGCTTTCCTAAAAGCGTTACGCACTGAATTTGCAAAGTTACATCACACATTTGTGCACAGGTCAACTTTCTGGGAGCTCATTTCAAAACCAGAGACAGGTCAGGGATCCCAAGTGTGTCCTTCACAGGGAAGGCTGAAGGGGAGCTGTAGACACCCATGAGTATCAGATACTTTCACACGTGCAAGGGCAGTTGGGGAGAGATGGATATTTGAGGGGTCTGTTGCATCTCTGCAAGCGCCCCCTGGGCTCCTCCACAGACGTCATCTCACTTCTTCCCAAGAAAAACCCCCGCCAAGTGCACATGAGCGGGTCCTCATCTCACAGGTGTGGAAATTGAGGCTGTACGAGGTATCAAAGACCATGGGACGTGGGCAGAGCCTGAACTTGAACCCAGGTTTCCAGACTCCTAATCCCACACTTTCCCCACCACCCAATGCAGTAAGAGATGTGAACGGGGGTGATGTGTATAGAGGGTAGATGCACATGCACATCTAGCTACACTTTAAAAAAATTTTATTGACGTATAGTTGATTTACAATATTGTGTTAGTTTCAGGTGTACAGTAAAGTGATTCGGTTTTCAGATTCTTTTCCATTATAGGTTATCGCAAGATATTGAATATAATTTCCTGTGCTATACAGTAAATGACCTTGTTTACAAGACAGAAACAGACTCACAGACGTAGAAAACAAACTTACTAACGGTTATCACAGGGGAAAGCGGGGGAGGGATAAATTAGGAGTATGGGATTAACATGTATACATTACCATATAAAAAATAGATAAGTAAAAAGGATTTACTTAGCTACATTAAAAAAAAATTATTTAATAGGCCTGGGTACGTTGTTTATAAGAGTCACAGAGAAAGCTATGGAACGTATGTGAGATTACAGCCAGGAGTGGATAAAGAACTGTCCACAGAACCAGTGAAAATAACAATTTGTACAAATATATAAGATTGAGCTCACTCTGCAGTCCTGAGTCCAGCTCATTCAATTGACAAATTAATTGTCTTGAATTATTATTGGTAATTTTAAGGTTTTTAAAAATTAACTTGAGGGTAGTTTCATACTCAGAAGAGACCATTTAGAAGTCTATTTGGTTTCTAAAATTAATATTAGATATATTACATTTGCAAAGTTAGAACCCTAATTCTTCCTTATGCTTTTAAATTCTGCTTATAAAATGTATTATTATATTTATTCTCCTGGTAATTGTTTTCATTGTGGCAAAATATATATAACATAAAATTTATTGTTTAAATAATTTTTAACTGTATAATCTAGTGGCATTAAGTCCACTCACACTGTTGTACGTATCTATACTTTTTTACAAAACATAAGAAATCTCTTCTGAAAATTCTAGCAAAGAACAAATTGATCAGAGGTTTCTGGGAGAAAAATCAGCCCCACATGTCCCCGCGTCCACTTTCCAGGGTCCAGAGAACACTTGTAAGCACGTCTCCTTGTCTAGTAAGATATGTGTTTCTGCCAGATTTTCTCAGTCTCTGAGGCTTCATTGCTTGTTACCACCGAGAGAGCATCTCAAACCCAAGCTGCCTCTTCCTCCCTCTATATTTCAAAGCAGTGTTTCCCCAACCAGATTTACATTTTCAAAAACCCTTCAGATAATCACAAACCCAAGAAACTTCCAGTCCTCTGAGGTTTAATTAGGAGAAACTCTCTTTCTGGTACTTCCAAGAGCCTGGCTCTAAATTTCTCAGCAGAAAGGGAAGGTTCACGGCGGGTGAGCGAGAGCCAGCAGAACCGCCCTCAGTCCCCCCTCTCTGCTGCAGTGGAGAGAAAGCCGTGTTGCAGGTCATTGAAATCACATTGTGAGTGTGCCCTGTATCATTAGGACCCAGAGAATGGGGACGATTGGAACACAGGATAACACATTAGCAATAGATAATAGAGTCTAAATAAACATAATCAGCTTTCTTCTATGTCTCCAGACCAAAGCTTATCTATAAATGCCCTAATGATGCCCCACCAGCCAATTACTCATTTCTTGGAAGAGCCCCTTATTAATGGTGTTGCAGTGGGGGAAAAACATTAATTATTGGACACAGTGGGATCTGTTACGTTCTGTCTGGTCTGGACAGCACCAATTAATGCAACAATTATTATCAACGACTGAGGCAGCATCCTGAGCTCAGCCACCCCGGGCTGGCTCGATGGGGTGGGAGAACGTGTGCTGCAGGACCGTCACCCACACGCTTTTTACGGAGCCTGCTTCGTCCTCACTGTGGAAGCTGCTGGAACAAAGCAGAGGGAGGCCAGAGTGTGTTGGTTTTTCCTTTTACGCCTCAGGATAGTGCTCCTGGAGCACTAAGTAGGGGAGAGGGAGAGGAGCCAGGCACTGGTCTGTTGTGTTGAGTTACTAAGTGAAGCCGGTAGGAGATTGGAGAAGACAGGCCACCTTCAGAGAGCGGAGCACCTGGCTTGGCCCCGCCCACTCCTCCAGTCCCTTCCCCCTCACTCATTACACTGCATCCCATGGTTTCTCTCTCTGCTTCTCCAGTTCAGTTGGGCTCCATCCTGCCCCAGGACATTTGCACAAACCTGTAAGATCTTCTGCCCTTTGCAAGGCTAGCTCTTTTCTGGATGCAGTATGAAGGTTCCCTCTGTAGTGAGGTCCTTCTGGAGCCTGAGCCCATAATATACCTTTCCCTTAATGTTAGTCACTTCTTGTTTCTATTCTTTGCTCAGCATCTATCCCAAGTTATATTTTGAAAATGTATCTTATCATTTTATTTGTGTCTGTTTACTCCACAAGAGTGCCACCTCCATGAGCACAGAGACTTTGTCAGTTTTCTCCAGCATCTCTCTGAGTGTCTTGCACTTAGTAGGTGCTCAATAAATATTTGGTGAGTGAATGAATAAATCCATGAATTGTGTAGCAACAGTTTATACTTAAAGGGCTCCATACTAGGTGCCACAAAGACTAAACCAGCTGTTCTCTTGCAGAAATTCCATAGAAAAACCCAAACTCTTTTATTAATAGCAATAATGTCTCCTGCAAACTATGCTGACTCTACCTCTGCATTTTAGAAGTGGTGAGCGTGCTTGAAGGGCCTTTGATGGGCTGTCCTGTAAAATATTGGTCTCTGTTATTACTCACATCATGGTACTTTATTGGAGATGGCTAAAAATGATTCTGCTCTGCCCAAGGTATAAAAGAGTTGCAGGAATGCTTTTATTTTTCTCTTCTCAGTGACAAGAAGAGAATCTCTTCTGGGAGGCTTTAATTACAGAGCACTTTGGAAAATTGGTTCAGTGAAGGCTGAAAGAACTCCCCAGAGCCTTGGTCAGGCCTCTGAGAAGAGGGTATGCCCTTGTGGCCCTCCTGGAGAAAGAGCTCCAGGCTACTTCCACTACAGGTTACCCTTTGGAGTGTTAAAGCAGCTCGTATGTGTTATTCAAAGTCAGAGTCAAGTTCAAGAAGATTATTCAAACTTGCTGACTCTCAGCAGCCCCCGGGGCCACTAACCTGGGTCCAGCCTTGTGCACCTGTGACTTAGATGGTCTTCTCCTGAGGGTGTCTCACCAACGTGGGACCATGGAAGCTTAAAGGCAGCCATGGGGAGTCCTTAGCCTGGGGCTGCTGTACAGATGTGGCCATGGCAGGCATTACCATCCCAGCTCTCCTAAATAACCTCTCCAGGGAAACACTTAGAAGTGACAGGGACACTCAGGGCATCTGTCAGGGCTGGTTTTGCTTTCATCTCCTGGAGAGTGGCAATGACCTCAACTCGCAATGATCTCACCCCCTCCGCACGCCTCCAACACATTTGGTCTTGACCCTGCACTTGGGCTCCAGTGTGGACTGCCCAGCGTCTAGGCTGTTTAGGGACAGACAGATTGTAAGCTGCTGGATGGCGGGGTCTGCAGTGTCCCCACCTTGCTCAGTGCCAGCTTGGCGGTGTTGAGCAGAAGTCTGTTTCAATGCCACGTTGCATCGACATTGTCAATCTCTTCTTCCCTCCCCGCCTCCCACGAGTAGCCTGTGTCTCCTGGACAGCAGGAACCACAAACTATTCATCCTTCTATCCCTCTATCCCCGGTGTCCCCAAAGGACTTTCAGCTTCAAAATGAGTGAATGCCTGGGCCCTCCAATGAAGCTGTCCAAGAGGTGTGTCAAAGGTGGCGGTCCCTGCTGCAGAAGGTCCTTCCTCTTCCTTCTCCCCGAGGAGGAGCATTCTGGGTTACTGTGGACTTCTGGATGCCCAGGATGAAAATTAAAATGGAGCATTAGAGTGACGTGATTCCAAAAAAGGAAGTCAGCTGAACTGGGTTCAAATCCTGGTCTTGCCACCTGCTATCAGGAGGCATTGGACATGTTACTGAATTTTCTGGCATCTTGGTTTCCTTGTGTCTAAGATAGAAATGGTCACAGTCTCATCACGCGGGTGGGGTGTTCCGTGGGGCGATGTTAGTAGTGTTTAGCATGATGTTTGGGACAAAATAAACCTCTAATAAATGTTAGCTGCTGTGATCACTACGCTATAAATGAAGAGCTTCAGCACACGGGACTGAGGTCAGTTGACAGATTTGTACTGGACACCCACTGGGAGCTAAGCGTGGTCCTCGGCCCTGAGGGTGTGACGGTGACAAAGTTTGAATCTGTCCCAGAGAATCTGTTGCACATTAACCAAGCATGGCTTCCTGTCGACGGGAATCTCACTTATTCTGAAGACCCTGTCCTGCAGAAGGATACCTTACATGGACGCAGATTGTTTGATGAAGGAAAGGAAGGCCAGTGACCACAGAGCGTGGGCCGCTTCCAAAGGTGCCGGCAGCCCTGTTGGGGTGTATTTCGCACGTTGCTGTAGTCCCCAGATTGTGCTGGACAATTATGAACCACCTTTAAATCAACCGGTGCCTGGAGCCAAATAGAAATGCCCATGTCAGAGGATCTAGATCATAAATTATGGGCTGCAGTTCAGATGGTCTGCTGTTAGGACTGTAAATCAGGACTCGTGTTTGAAACTACTGTTTGTTTTCTCTGTTTGTGGCGTCTTGCTATGTTTGACATTTCTTAATCAACTGATAGTGAAAAAGATCCGGTTATTATCAGCTGTTCAGGAGGACGACTGTCTCTTTCTCCCAGATCCCTTGGAACCGCCCAAGTGAAAGCTGTGTGCGCCATACAGCAGCTCTCTTGGTTGACCACCCAAATATACTTTCTAAATTTGGAGGAAATCAGTCAGGCATTTCATGTGATGTGGAAACAGAGAGGCAGAAAGGTATTTCATTTATGTAGATTTGATGTATAGTGTCTCCGGTTAGTGCCACTTGATTTCCTTTGATTTTAATTCTTCCTTCTTTTAGTCACTCCCCACCCCTACTACTTCCATGCCCGACTCCTTCTCAAACAATAATAATTCTTGATTTTCCGGAATGTTGAAGAATATGGTAGTCACTTAAAAAGTGTAAAATTCCTTACCCAAAATTGCAGTGTCTCTTCCAATGATTTCCATTACTATTCAAGACAAATGACTTTACTTTTGAATTGAGAGTCCATTTACTTCCAAAACAACAGCGTAAGTTCCGTATCAATGTTCAACCCTCTACTGTGCAGTCAGCAACTCCGGGCCGTTAGTGGAAAGACAGACAGAAAGCATTGTTCTTCTGGTGTGTGGGGTTTACTAACCCACAACAGTTAAGGAGTAAAACTCCTTCACAGTTTGCAAGCTGCTCTCCACTTCTTCCCCCATACTCCCATCATGCTTGCTACCTCGTGACATTTTGTGGCAAGTTCAATAGCTTCCTCAGCGCAGTACCCATCTGTGAACCTTGTATAATTGGGGTCCCTCACATAATACGTGTACTCTACATAATTGCTCTAACCGTGTACCTTATTTAATTGGAAACCAGGAACCCCTGAGCTATCTAAAGACATAATATGACTTTTATTAATTTCTGCCTATTTGCTTAGTTGCCCATTTCTATACTTGTTCTAAACTTTGATGAGGAAAGGAAATGCTGATGAGGTAGATACCAACGGAGTTTATTCACACAATAAATGAAATATTGAATGAAAAGAAATGAAATCAGTGATAAATGAAACTCACAAAAATGTAAAGCCATGGTACTGAAGACTGTCTCTCTTGAGTACGAACAACACCTTCCTTTACTATGAAGATGGCAAAATCTCCTGGGCTCCGAATTGCCTCTGGGCAGGTTGCGGGTCGTGGCAGCAGGCAGAGGGCACAGGGAAGAAGTCCTGGTATAGTGAGTGGCTAAGAAAACAGGTCCTGAGACAGACCGGCCAGCCTTGAGATCTGGGGTAAGTTATTTGCGTTTGTGGGACTTCGTTTTTTCATCTATAAAAGGAGCCATAATTAGCCCCCATCTCACAGGGCAGTGCTGGGCTTAAATGAGGTAATTCACGTGATACACTTAGCACAGTGCCCAGCTCATAGAGAGTACTCAATAAAGGAAGGATAAATGTTTTTCTAATAATTAGAACCAGTTAAAGATGGCATGCACTTCCTTGGGGACGGGCTAGTGGGTCCCCTGCCCCTGGAGGTATTTAAGAGGAGGCAACGGGCTTCTCAGAGTGTCTTGTGCAAAAGAATTACCTGGAGAGAGTGTTAACGGTTGACTTCTGATTTACATGGGTTCTGGATGGGGCCTGAGGTTCCGTATTTCTGGTGAGCTCCAGGTGATACTGATGCTGCCCTATGACCGCACCTGGGTAGCAGGGAGCTAGTTGGTTCCTCGGGGGCAGGGGGATGCTGGAGAAGCTGTGTGACAACCCAGATGGAGCAATGTGCTCCATGTTGTCCTATATGGTGGCCACTGGACACGTGTGGCTATGGAGCATTTGAAATGTGGCTGAGTCCAAATGCAGATTAACTATGAGTGTAAAACACACAAAAACTTAGTATATAAAAAAAGGATGTGGGCTTCCCTGGTGGCACAGTGGTTAAGAATCCGCCTGCCAATGCAGGGGACATGGGTTCAACCCTGGCCCGGGAAGATCCCACATGCCACGGAGCAACTAAGCCCATGTGCCATAACTACCGAGCCTGCGCTCTAGAGCCCGCGAGACACAGCTACTGAGCCTACGTGCCACAACTACTGAAGCCCGCATGCTTAGAGCCTGTGCTCCGCAACAAGAGAAGCCACTGCAATGAGAAGCCCGTGCACAGCAACGAAGACCCAACGCAGCCAAAAATAAACAAATATATATAAAAAAGGATGTAAAATATCTCTAATTTTTATATTGATTGCATGCTGTGGTGATAATATTTTTGATATATTAGGTTAAATCTTGTAGTAAAGTTAATTTCACCTGTTCCTTTTTACGAATTTAGTTAATTTTTTACTATGGCTATTAGGAAATGTAAAATGACACGTATGGCCCACATTCCATTTCTTTTGGGCAGCACTGAGCTGGGCTATCCCCAAGTTCCCTTTGGAACACATGCACCCAGGAGCCTATGGTTTTCACGTGGACTCTAAGCTGACGTCCATACGTGTCCAGCTGTGTGTCCCCCAGGGAATGTATGGTCTGTTTCCCCCCACTGCTGAAGGCGGTGAGCAGGGCAGAGACAGAGCCCAGGGTCTCCAGCCTCCTGACTGCCTGCGGCAGGGGCAGAGGGTGGGGAGCCAGCCTGTGTGTCTCTCCCCTCAATCTCCCTCAGAGCTAACAGGCGACAAAATGCTGTGTCACTACAGGGATAACCAATTTCTACCTTGAAAATGTTTCTTGAAACTGCCTTTCTGGGCGAAAGTAAACTTCATCTTCCCTCCAGAGCTCCTCACTGAATTTACGCCTCGCCAGCCAAAATAACAGAGGCTGCCTGGGGGAGGCGTTTCCTTTGGGAGCTGGGTGTTCAGGAACCCAGGGGGTAGAGGCTCTGGCAGTGCCCATGGACACAGCGCTGTCTCCTGGAAGGTTGCCTGGTGGATGTGGCTCGAAGTCCCCTGAAGGTCTGGGGAACTGAGTCCTGTAACCCTGCAAATGACGTGGCAATTAGAGGTGGGGCATGGATGTGTCCGGGCAGCTGCTAGCCCAAGCCCCGTAACTGAAGATTTTTAACATCGTCTCTAATCTCTGCTACCCATGTCCAGCCCCCAACTTTTTTTTGCAGTGCATGATTTTTGCATGCACAAAAGTGAAACTGGATTCTGAAAAACACCTGCTATGTCATCTCCACCATTTCTATCTTTCCTGGTCCATAGTGACCGCTGGATACGAGGTTCTGATTTTTGCATGAGAAATGGGCTGTAACCCTCCTCCTATGACTTTGCACGGCCATCTCACTGGACGAGACCCAGCTCAGTGAACAGTTAGAAGCTCGAATCCAGTCCCTACTCCTTTCTAGCTAGGGACCTCAGATAAGTGGTACAGGCACTCTGTGCCTTGGTTTCCTTTCTGTAAAACAGTGACGGCGATAATACCCACCTCTCCCCTCGGCAGAGATCTTGTGAGAATTACTGAGATGATATGGTACGGGGCGGAGAAGAGTCCCCCTCGCCTGGAAGGCTGAACATGTGATGGTGGTTATTCTAGGCTAATAAGTGCTCCCTGAACGGCAGCCTTTTTTTTTTCAGCTGGCAAGTTACCTACAAGAGCCTCCAAATTGCACACCTGGTTGAGTAAGTCAGGTCCTGTGTGGCGATGATGTAACTTAACGTACTTTTTTTGGTGGACTTGGCAGTTCAGGGAGTGACCGATCTCCCTGCACTTCATCGAAGCCATCGCAATGGATTTCATCAACCAGCAGGTTTTGAAATGAACACGGTTTGAAAGCATTTTCCTGCGACCCTGGACTGCTTTCACCCTGTGCAGCTCAAGTCAGCGCTGGGAGGCGGACGGGACGCTTCCATGATGACATCTATGTTCAAAATGATGGCAACAGAGATGGGAGGAGGAGAAGAGCACATGTGCCTCACTTGACTCTCCAGGGGCATTTGCTGCATCACCAGAGGAGGTGAGAGGATTTTTGTTTGTTTGGTTTTTGGCCTGGAAAAGGGAGGCTTGAGTTTCCAGGTATGTGTAGGACCTTTTGCAGATTGAATGACAACGTCCTGGGGGAACACATATTGTGAAGCTCCTGCTGTAGGGAGACCTGCAGCTCCTAATAGAGGGTGACATGGTTCCTAAGCGTCTTGTTGGGCACTCTTGTCTGTGAGAATTTCTTAAGAGGTCTGAACTTGCACCCTGGGAAGAATCCTCGTGGATTTCTGTACCACCAATCCAGTCAGAGCAGAGGACTCTATTTGAAGGAAACTCCAGCAAGTACAGAGAATCTAGGGTTTTAAACTCTCTTTGGAATGAGGCTGCGTATGAATAAAAATGTATAGATACACAACTAACTCGTTAACTAACTGACCCAGTGGAAATTGAGTTACCAGTCCTGGTGGCTGATAAATCAATCGAGTCAAATCAAATGAGGTCGCTGCTAAGAGCAGAGGTTTGGGCTAGATGGTCCTGGATTAAAATCTTGCCCCACTGCTGTTAGCTGTGTGGTCTTGATCAAGTTACTCAACCTCTCTGAGCCCAAGTGTGCGTGTCTGTGTGATGGAAGACGAAGCCAAACTTGCAGTGTAGTCAGAGCAACTAAACAGGAGGCGGCCTGAGGTCTCCTGAACCTCCTGGTGCAGGTCCAGGCTCTGCTGGTCCCACGTGGCCCTCAGCTCACCGGCTGCTTCTCATCTTCCAAGTTCAGCTTAAAAGTCACCTCCTCAGAGAGGCCTTCCCTGATCACCCACGGAAAGCACCCTGTCTGACCTTCCCACTCCTCTTACTTTCCATTGCTTCCTCTGGTTTGTTTCCTTCCCAGCTTGAGACAGAGTCTGCAATTTTCTTGTTTGTTTGTGTTTGCTCGCTGTTCTTTTTTATATGTTGATTGCTGGCTCTCTTGGGCCATAAGACCGAGGTCATCGAAGGCAGCGGTTTGATATCTATGTGTTGGGACCTGGAGTGCCCTGATCGGTGCCTGGCTCCCAGCAGATGATTGGAGTATCTGACCAAAGATCCTTGTAACCGGGACAAACTTCTGAGCCTCGTTAGTCCTCCGTTTTTCTGTATCTGTGATTCCAGAAGACACTTTAAAGTGTTGTGGTGTGATAAGGATGCACTGAGATACAGTGTGGATTTCACTGAGTACAGGAAGTGAGTGACACAGAGCAGAAATCAATAGTGTTGAGGGAAGAGATATGGGAACATATGTATATGTATAACTGATTCCCTTTGTTATAAAGCAGAAACTAACACACCATTGTAAAGCATTTATACTCCAATAAAGATGTTAAAAAATAAAATAAAATAAAACATAGAAATGAGGCTATGACCTATTATCAAAAATAAATAAAAAGAGCTTGTAAAAAAAAGAAATCAATAGTGTTAGATAATCTCATGAGATGGCATATGGAGTAATCAGTGTCGCCTCTAAAACAAATATTTTTATTCTTTTCCCCTCTGCTCTTCTCTCTATGAGTTTGTACTTCTTACTTGCAGATACAAGTTACACTGAATGCAAACTTTGGGATAGCAGATGTAACCCTGAGAAATGAGAAAAGAGAAAACAAGAGTTTTCGATTTCTCCATTTACAAAATACATGATTTCATTTACAATGTCAGTGGAAGCGTCCACTGGGTGAGTTCACCCATGAACATGTAAACTGACCGAAGGAATCAGTCTAGATGGGAAAGTAGTATCTTTAGACTTATCGGTATATTCCATCAGAAAAAGAGCACAACTCTTTTCCACTGTGAGGTTATACAAGGACATTTCTTCATGAACCCCGTGGCTGAGCTTTCTGGGATGGGTAAGTGACCCTTTCCCTTCCTAACTTTTGCCATGGCGTTTGTTGAGACATCTCTGTTACCCGAGTGTGTCTCTCTTTCTGGCTCTGGTATGAAGCCTCCTCAGCTATTAAAAGAAGACTTTACACCGAGGAGAGTGTTCTGGGCACATGTAGAGTGAAAACGCTTTCACTCTTTCAATGTTCTAATGAGTAGTGAAGCCCTCTCTTCCCGTTCCGCTGTGTCTCAATGCAGTGAAGCAGGGATTCTTTTCGAATTTTTTTAAAGCCACGTTGTCTTTCGTCCAAAATAAAACTGAGGGGGAATCCAAGTACATGAAACAGATCACAGAGAGCTTTTGCGGTGGAAGTGCGGGGTGGGGCTGTGGGTGAAGAATCCTCCCCCCTCCCTCCCCTCCCTCTCGCAGCCCCCAGAGCACCTCTGAAGCATCCCTAGAGTTCTGGGGAGCACAGTTTGAAACCACAGTATTACAGGATTGCTTGACAGAGCAGAATGGAATTCGCTTTCTAAAATCTACCTGCTTTGAAGCAAACCTGGATTGTAAGCTTCTCAAGGGTCAGGCGTATCTGGCGCCTACTGGGAACACCAGTGTGTGTTATGAAAGGAATTAAATGAGTTCAGCAGTCTGTTCTCATTTCAGAGACCCGCGTGGCTTCGCAGGTCCTGGGCACATCTCCCTGCAGACCTTCATCATCTTTTAAGGCCACAGAGTCCCTGACTGCTCAGGGACTACAGAGCATGTGCTTCTGTGGCCTTTGCATCAGAGTGATTTGTGACTTCTCAGGTGGGACTGCCAGTGATATAACTAACATTTCAAAACTTTGCAACGGCAGATTTAATTTCTTTTGAACATTTGGGGGCACTTAAACAGTATCTTGAGTATTAAATTTGCACTTATGGGAATTCGGGAGGAGGGACATGGGGTAGAGGAGCAAGGGGGGAAAATTTCCCAAAACTGTATGAAAAAAGGATGGAAAGCATTGTTGAGATTTTGCTTAAAAAACAAAACAAAACAAAACAAAACCCGTTTTTTTTTTTTTTTCTTCAACTGAAATACTGCTTTAAAGCATTGGCAGGCTTACAGAAGTGAAATGAAAAACAAATCCCACAAAAATCCTGGAGTACCATAAAAATAATGAATAAAGTAGTGCAAAATGCTTTGATTTCAGTAATATTTTTCAATAAAGCTGGTGCATTCCAAACAGATTGTGTTTATCTTGACAGAGGCCTCTGCACCATGGCTTAAGAGTTTACAAAAAATCTGGTGGTCTTGGTTGTGATACGATAATTAAAAAGTACTCACGTGGTGAAAAAGGCCTGGACTTTAAAAGTGGGCTGACCTGGGTTCGAATCCCTCCTCTCTTTTATATTACATGGGCCTCTTTATGTAAGTGACCATCCTGTCTGGGTTGAGTTTCCTCACCTGTAAAAATTGAAGAATAATGCCTGTTTCAATGGGAAGTTTACATGTGTGAAAGCTGCTGTGAGGGTGTGTGGGCACTAGGACGGAGCTTGTTTGGGTAAAGATGGTGATTCTGTATTTGTGTCCAGAGTATTGCAAGATGTCTATAGTATCATACAAAGCTCACATCCCAACAGCACGGGAAGCTACAGCTGTGTCCTTGTTCTTAGTTTCAATGGCATTTTTTACTGGAGAAAGCTTGAAAACTAAAGATGGATTTTAAGAAGGAAAAGAAATCACCCACAATCCCAATAAAAGATTGGTGTGTTTTTCTATGTCTATAAATATATAATTTCTGTTTGGTCAATTTATATTTCTTGGCAAGAAAAGAGGCTTATTCATTGAGATTTTCAAATATATTAGAATATGATTTTGCATACTATTCTAATTTCTTAGAATACTATTTTTATTAGTACAAGAGTAATGCATGTGCATTAAATTTTTACAGAAAGTGAAGGCACAAGAAGAAGAAATGAAAATATCACCAATGATCTCAAGTCACAGAAATAGTCACTGTTGACATTTAGTTGTATATCCTTCCAGTCATTTAAAAAAATTATATATATATAACACTTTATACAATATATCAATATATGTAATTTTCTTCCAGTTTTATTGAGATCTAATTGGTATATAACATTGTATAAATTTAAGTTGTACAACATAATGATTTGATATATTATATATTGTGAAATGATTATCACAATAAGTTTAGTTAACATCAGTCACCTCACATGGTTACAAATTTGTTTTCCTTGTGATGAGATATTTAAATTTTAAAACTTAAATTAGGGACTTCTTGAATAATCACTACTACAGACTACTTTCTTTGGACGAATATTTCATTGAGAATCCTTTCTACATCATTAACTTTTCTTGTGTGTCATAATTTTTAATAGATAATATTATTTCATTGTTATATATCATAGTTTATTAATTCCCTATTATTAGTTAGATATCAGTATTTTATTATAATAGACAATTTTTTGGTGAACGTCCTCATAGCTAAATATATGTTATATCCATGATAGGTTTTTTAAAATAAATTTCTGGAAGTGGAATTTCTAGTGGACTTGCATGCACATTTTTAGGTCTTTTGCCAATGTGCCCTCCAGCAGGGCTATACCAATTTATCCTTCCACTAGTAATACATAAAAGTACCTTCTTCCAGGCAAAAATAGAGACACAGATGTAGAGAACAAACGTATGGACACCAAGGGGGAAAAGTGGCAGTGGGGGTGGTGGTGTGATGAATTGAGAGATTGGGATTGACATGTATACACTGATGTGTATAAAATAGATAACTAATAAGAACCTACTGTATAAAATAATAAATAAAATTCAAAAAAAAAGTACCTGCTTCCTTGTACCCTTATGTTTATTATACTAGTAACATAAAAAAGAGGAAAGCTTTGTTAATTTGTCAAAACTTTTTGTACCTCATTGTAATTTACATCTTATATTATTAGTATATATTTTCTATTTTGTCTTATCTTCCATAACTTTTACATATTTTTCTCTTTCATAATGGTTTGTTGTAGTAAAGCAAACGTACAGAAAGTGAATAAAGTACATTAATTAAGAGTACAGATAGATTAGTTTTGACAATTGTACAAATCTGTATAAACACCCAAATTAAGGTATAAAATATTTTAGACACTCCAGAGTAGAATAGAACCTCCACTGATCTATTTATCTAATCTTGTGGTATTGTGACATTAAAAAAACATCACATACCCAGGAATGAATCTTTAAAAAGGTGTGCAAGACGTCTACTCTGAAAACTACAACACGTTATTAAAATAAATTTTAAAAGATCTGAGTAAATGGACGGATATACTATATTCGTGGATTGGAAGATTCTATGTTGTTAAGATGTTGATTCTCCCAAAATTCATCTATAGATTAAAAGCCATCCCAAACAAATTCTAGAAAGCTTTCTTTTTCCCCTGTGGAGCCAACAAGCTGATTGTAAAATTTATATGGCAATTCAAAGGCCAAGAAAAGCCAAGGCAATCTGCAAGAAGAAATGCAAAAGTGGACTTATACTACCAGATATCAGGACATTAGAAAATGAGAGTAATTAAGACAAAGGAGTATTATGTGTAAAAGACTTGAACAGACATTTCAAAAAAGGATATTCAAATGGCCAGTAAACATACAAAAAGGTTCTAAACTTTATTAGTCCTCAGAAAAATACAAATTAAAACCACAGTGTGATACCACGACAAACTCGCCAGAATGACTAAAATTAAAGGCAGGCATACTGTGTGTTGGAAGGATGTGGCGGAACTGGAACCCTCAGCTACTGCTGACAGGAACGTAAATTGGTATAGTCACTTTAGAAGATGGTTTGACCGCAGTCATTTAATTTAAACATATGTCTACCTATGATGCAACAATGCCATTTACATATTCAGCTGAAATGCACACATATGTTCACCAAAAGACAATCTTCATTAATGAAATGTCCACCAGCAGTAGAACGGCTGAATTGCAAGATATTCATACAATGGAATATTATTTGGCAATGAGGGTGAACAAACCACAACTACAAGCAAAAACATAAGGTTCAACTAAAGAAGCCAGACGCAAAAGACTCCACACTGAATGGTTCCACCTATACATGTAAAATGCTAAAATGGGCTAAACTAGCCTATGGTGTTAGGAGTCAGGAAAGTGGTAACACTGTGGGGATACGGAGTGGCCGTTGGGGCGTGATGAGGTTCTGAGCTGGTGGGCATGTTCTGGTCTTAACTAGGTACTTACCATAAGGGTGTTTTCTTTTTGAAAATTCATTGAGCTGTGTACTTACAATTTGGGTACTTTAAATTTTGTATATTTCTTACTTTTTTCCCCAAGGAGTTAAAAAAACACCTCAGTGACCAATGCTGTATAATCTTTTTGCTTTGTGTTGCTGAGGAGAATTTTGAGACCAGACAGGTTTTCCTTTCTTGGGTGAGATTATAGAATTTCCCTAACCTAAGACTAAAACCTAATTATCAGAATATTTCTATATATTGGCAATTTTAATTAACATTGCCTGATCTTCAGGGAGCCCTTTTTATCTAAAGACTTATTTCTTCTTATTATTCTTTTAGTTTTATAGATTTTCTTCTATTACTTATTAGTTTATTGTATCTTCCATCTCCATCTTTTTGGCTATCTACATTGACATTCCTGATAAATGATAATTGAATCTTTTTTTTTTTTTTTTTGCGGTACGCGGGCCTCTCACTGACGTGACCTCTCCTGCTGTGGAGCACAGGCTCAGCGGCCATGGCTCACGGGCCCAGCCACTCCGCGGCATGTGGGATCTTCCCGGACCGGGGCACGAACCCGTGTCCCCTGCATCGGCAGGCGGACTCTCAACCACTGCGCCACCAGGGAAGCCCACGGTACCTATTTCTTAGGAAAGTATTTTCTCTGATTCCTCAGAGTGGTCCCCTCTTTTTGCACGTCAGAACCTTTCTGTAGCGACGCTCAGAAATGGGAGCTAAGATGGGTTCTGTTATTCCTTACATCTTTACTTTATATTTGCCTGTCCTTCCCCTAGGTCCTGAAGATATAGTAGTGAAGTCTCTAGAAACCGTCCCTGTTCTCATGGTTCTTATATTCTAACAGGGAAGGCTGACATTGAACAAGTGGTTACACGTATGATGCATGTTGTACAGGTAAAGGGCAGGATCTTACAAGAGAGGAATGTAATCTAGTCTTGGTGGGCGATACATAGAGTCTTCCGGAAAGACTCCCTAAGAGAGTGATGTTCAAAATAAATGGCAGTTAAGGAGAGGGTGAAGTAAAGGCCTCCTTCAGTACAGAGTTGCTGAATAGCTGGTGTGGTTTCTCGAGCTGTGCTATGTTTTTTGTCCTTTCTACTTTTAATGTATATGAATGTGTCACATGTATACATTCCAAGGCAGGCAATTCATGGGATAGGATGTTGTCTTGAACCTGAAAATATTAGCCGTCTGGGATCACAAGCCCAATTTGAAATCCCTTCCCATCAACAGTCATTAAAGACCTCTGTGGTGGTCAATAGCATGTTATATAACAGTGGCCAGGACTCCAGCTCCTCTCCAAAACTATGGAGGACCTGGGGCCCTGACACCTTGACAGATGTCTTCCTCCAGCATTGACCCATTTGCTGTGAGGGTACAGACTCCTCTCTTAGATGATCTGCTTAAGGGAGGAGATTTCGGTGTGCACTAATATGCAAAGTGCTGTGAACACTTGGGAGAAAATTCCATGATTTAGTTGCACAGCTCGGCCACATTATGGGTTAAGTATGGTTCTGTGGGCTGGCCTGGAAGCTTCAGAACCATGTACAATATATTTCTTTTGGAAAGTAGGTTGTTTGGTCCAGACAAACTTTGGGAAGCCAGTGCACTTGGGACCTGGACACTTCCTGTAATGCAGGAATATTTTCACACTGAATCTCTTATTTTCATATATTATGTGAAAGACCGTACGCAAAAATAGTATATGAGGGTGATGGGATTGTAGATGTTTTTCTGCCACTGTTTTCTAGACAGATGGTACTAAATTATGTCTAGAATTCAAATATAAAAAAATTCACTTGACATTGAGACATTATCACTGCTTCTGTTTCTTTAAGCCCCTTTTGGGACAGAGAAGCTTTCCCAGTCTCCTGAGCCAGATCTTCCTGTGTCCATGGGAACGACCAGCATTTCTGGGGTGCAGGACTCATATGTGTTCAAGAAGGAGAATGAGGACACACTCCAGATCTGGCAACAGAGGGAACGTTGACACCAGCTTCTTTTCCATGAATGCAGCCCGTTGAGAGCTGATGGAATTTGGGGAGGCTGGCAATGTGGGTTTTGATCTTTGCAAATATGGATCACGAAAAATGTTAACTCCAGTCATAGATAGGAAACTCACTATCCAGCTTCATGAACCTGAACTTCAATAATTAATGGGCCGATGGCATCCTGGAGAATATACGGTGGCCCTGAAACTCAGTCAGTAATTGAAGAAGAGCCAGTCAGTGTCGTTAGGATTCATAGAAACAGCAAACCCTCCTGCTGTCATTCCCTAGGCAAACGTTGCTGAGAACGTCAGCAGGTGGGAAAGGGAGAGTTAAAAATCACTCTACGTGATGCCGAAATCCTAACTTTGTCTATTGGGTTCATTTTGTGGCTGGTTGGCCTCGGAGAGCTTTCCAGGAAGTTCTGTTGCCCAAACATAGATGGGAGATGGGGTGCTACTGATATACAATTAAGACCCGGCTGGGACTTGGTTCCGCGTGCCTTAGGAGACCTCTCAGCCACAATGAGTAGCTGTGCCAGATGGTGGGCTCGTGAGAACCTCTACTGTTGACCCGACTGAGTGTCAGCCCAAAACCAAACTCACAGTCCAAAGAGAATCTGACCCCGGCTCACCTCCAAACAGAAGTGGGACAACCCTCCTTTCAGGCAGGAGCTCTAGTCAGGTCCCCCAGTTTTCACAGGAGGACGTTAGTGGGTCTTCTCCCTGCTCATCTGATGGTTAAAACACATACCTGTGGACCCACTGGAAACCCAGAATGGCAGGTACCTGACAGGGGAGAACAGGTCAAGCTCACTGACACTCATCTTCAAACTTATGCTAAAGGACATAATACCTAGAGCAAAGTATCTCACGGGTGTGCGATTCACCCTAAAACACCCTAAACGATGCCGTCAGATGGAACATTCTGATGGAAGTTTTCTACATCTGTGTTGTCCAATGCAGTAGCCACTGGCCGTGAGTGGCTTTGAGCACTTGAAATGTGGTTAGTGTGACTGAGAACTGCATTTTAAATTTAATTTAATTTAAATTAATTTAGATAGCCACAGTAGCCGTGGCTACTGCACTGGAGAGTACAGCTCTAAAATCTACTCTTAAATTAAGGCAGATCTGCACATGCTCTCGAGTGTGTGATTAGATATTACTGAGCTTTGATCCCTGGTCTGGGAAAATCCCACATGCTGCGGGGCAACTAAGCCCGTGCGCCACAACTACTGAAGCCTGAGCACCTAGAGCCTGTGCTCCGCAACAAGGGAAGCCATCGCAATGAGAAGCCCGCGCACCGAAACGAAGAAACTGCTTGCTGTAACTAGAGAAAGTTACGAAACTGCTTGCCGTAACTAGAGAAAGCCTGCGTGCGGCAACAAAGACCCAACGCAGCCAAAAATAAAAATAAATAAATAAATTTATAAGAAATTACTGAGCTTTACTTAGGTTTATTTTTACTTCATAAGTATAATCATATCTCTCTCTCTGGATTCCTTGCTGGAAAATTTATATCAAAATCTGAGACCCAGTTTGCAAACATGGAAGGCTCCATGTCCTGTTTTAGCTTCATTCTTGTCTTGTTTTAGCTTCATTCTTGTCTTGGTCAAAAATTCCCTTTTGAAGTGGAGGGACAAGCCGTGTTGGCTGAAAATTACTAAGCTTGTCTGGCAGTGAACTGGGTGAGACTGTGCACCTCGCCCCTAAAATTTCCCATCTCCAGTGGGAGGGGTTCTATCAACTTAACTGGCCAGAGTCATCCCTCCATCAGAAGGGGCTGCAGGTCTCTAAGTGCTGTGTAGTGGCATTTCCCAGCAATTTCTGTAAACAGTTGGCATCCTAAACTCAGTCACGGAAGTAATCTGTTTGTCCCCGAGTTCTATAGGACCATTCCCATGCTTGTGTGGTAAGAGGCAGACCAGCGGAAGCCAGCTCTCCCCTGGAATGCAGACCCACTGTGTGCCCAGCAGCCTTGCCCAAGCCCCAGCACTCTTCCCTATGGACTGATGAGAGGAAAGGAGGTGAGACTGAACCTCTTCTTGTGGACCCTCACTTTGTAAATTCCTCACCGCCACCCAAATCCCTTTCTTTATCCCATATGGTATCGTGTTGTTGTAGTATTTTCTATCCCTTCACTATATCCACCCCATTTTCTCTCTTAATTAAATCATGTTATCTTGTGATGATGTATCCAATTTTTCAAGCTGCATCACACTCGTTAGGAATAAAGTCAACAAGACACCATTTAAATGAATCAAAATAAATAAAACATGACAGGACGGGTTTCCCTTCACCTGGCCACCAACACTGCACTTCTGGGAGGCTGGCTGTCTTCGTGTAAATAATAGGAGGGGGATTGCTACATTTCATAGCTTATAACTCAAGGCTGAGAAGGAGTCATAGGCTATCCTAGTACAAAAAGGCACAAGGACTATTCTTTCCGGCCTAACCTTTCCATTAGCTCCGAGGCAAAGCATCCTGAGGGTTCTCCACATTTCCCCGCTTCCTTTTGCAGGGTCTTGAGGCATGAATGGCAGGGATGGGAAGGCAAGAGTTTAAAAGAACCAAAAAGATGGTCATGGAGGAGAGAGAGGGCCTGAGAGAGAGGAACTGGGGGAATTCTCTCTGTTCACGGAGGGGCCAGTGACATCTTCAGGGTCTAGGAGTCAGGCCCAAATCCCCACCAATCCACAGACTTTCTGGATTGAATTACATTGCTTGAATCAGAAGTAAAGAACTGATAGAATATTCTTTGGGATTCTGTGCTTGTTCTTGCCTGGCCGTGAGAGGAAGTTGCCTACCTCTTCTTTGCCCATCCATCCTTCCAACCACCTCCGGCCATATTTCCATGGCATTTAGGAAGCGTTAATAAATGCTGGCTCTTATGACTGTTGTTTGTTACATTTTGTCCATTTCAGTGTCTGTCATAGGTGAGGCCATTGCAGACCTCCTCTTCCAAGAGGCCAGGACGGGAGTGCTAGGGACCACATGTGAGACCACGCTATGAATGTCTAGCCTCAAGTGAAAAACGCAAGACTTTCCATTTCTTCCTATCTTCTCTAATCATTCCTGCTTCCCAGTCAAAAGAGAAACTGTTTAGAAAAATCAGGCCACGATTACCCCCGAGAGAAAATATGTTTTGAGTCTAGTGAAGGCCTTTGCTGAGTGACATTAATTATACTCATTTAGGTTTGACATTATTAATTAACCTTCTCAGTTGTTTATATTGTAGCCTTTTATTAAAACAAAATGATTAAAACAAATAATTAAAGAATATTACTACCACCTTAAATGTGTACGTCATTTTAAGCTTACCAAAGGCTTTTATCCACAATCTCATATAACACACACAGATTCCACAAGGTGAATGTGGCGAGGCTTATTCTTTCTTTTTTCATTTTTACATTTTGGTAAAATATACGTAATATAAAATGGCTCATTTTTAGCACTTTAAAGTGTACAATTCAGTGGCATTGAGCACGTTTACAACATTGTGCAACCGTCACCACGATCCATCTCCAGAAATTTTTCATCATCCCGAACAAAAACTCTACACCCAGTAAACAGTAACTCCCCATCCCCTCCCCTCCCCTCCCCCAGACCCGAGGAACCTCTAATCTACTTTCTGCCTCTATGAATTTGACTATTTCAGGAACCTCACGTAAATGGAGTCATGCAGTATTTGTCCTTGTGTGGCTTCTTTCACTCAGTATAATGTCTTCACGAGTCATCTGCGTTGTAGCATAGATCAGGATCTCATTCCTTTTTAGGGCTGAATAATATTCCATTGTACGTACACACCACATTAGTCCACCCATTCATCCGTTGATGGACATCTGGATGGTTTCTCCTTCTTGGCTATTGTGAGTGGAGCTGACATGATCATCGAAAAGCCTCATTCTTCTTTGACCAAGGTGGCTAAGCGATCCACCGAGTCTCGTGGAGATAGAACTCAGTGTCCAATCCTGACTGCATGTTAGAACGGCCTGGGAGTTTGAAAACAACAAACGAACCACGCTGGACGACCAGGATGGCAGATTCTCTGGACGTGCAGCCTGGATGGAGCGGTTTAAAGAGCCTCTAGGTGATTTTTCTGTGCAGCTAGAATTGAGGGCCAGGAAGCCCATAGCACAGGGCCTCCAGGCCAAGCCACTCACGGGCGTTTCCAGGCTTTCTCCTTTGGGTCTTCTCTCTCTCTTTCATTAAAGCCACCCATCGCGATCAGTGCACCAAAGGAGATCCTCTTTATATCATTTTAGCCCATAATTTGGAGCAGGAAAAATAAAACAAAAATTTTTAAATTCAAGCAAAAAACAAAACAAAACAAAAAAAGCCCAGCATGTGCTCAACAGCGTGAAGCCAAATGCTGGTTTGTTGGCTAAATATACGGACCTCTTCGTTTCTTGCATTTTAATCATCTCGTTTTAATAACACACCACAATACAAACAATTGTGCGGGTTAATTCAGCTCTGTTTAAGAAGTCTTGTTCTGTACGCCAGAGCTTGTTGTTCTGTCTGGTTAAATGCTCATGCATTAAAATGCTAATAATTAAACTGTTACGACTGACTAATGAACTCTGCCAGCGATAAATGATGGTCTTGTTAGATTCACCGCTCAGCAAGCCTCCTTTTGTACTGAGAAAGTTAAAGGTTAAAGTGCTCTTGAAACCAGTGAGTGGATCTAGAAGCAATTACAATTTTTCCTTGAAACTAATAGTTACTACAATAATGTTTCAATTCCAACCCAGTAAGAGTAAAAAAGACCAAAAAAAAAAAAAAAAAAAAAGGTGGGGGGGGATGGGGTTTGAGGGAGGATGACGCTGAGCTCTATTCATGGAGAAGGATGTGGAGCTTTCTTTAGCCCACAGGGCAGGTGGTATGGTTTTTCAGATGAAAGCCTGCTGAGTTAACAGACATCCTTCCTAGAACCAGTCTTTCCAAGAATGCAGACAGGAGCGGTGATTTTTCAGGACACAGCAGCAGGTGACCCAGCGTCATGGGTACCATTTAGAGCACGATGGTTAAACAAAGCAGGAAGTTTCTCCCTGATTCTCTGTGTGATTTGGGGGGAGTTGCTTGATCTCTCTGGACCCCAATTCTCTCATTCTTAAGAGCAGAAGAATAATGACAACTCTCTATGGCAAACATTTGCTTTATCCTGCTGAGTAGTTGGTTCTCATTTTCCCATTCAGAGCCTCCAAGCCAAGCCTTGCTCCTGGGCTCTCGGGTTCACAGGGTTTGCGGGGGGAGTTGATTCCAACCCCCCCAGCTCCAGGGGTGAGCATGTGACCACGCCTGGCCAATCAGAGGCTCACATCCCTGTGGGCTCAACGGGGCCCAATCAGAAACAGCCAGAGCAAATCCTGGGGCTCCGGCCAGAGCAATCCAGAAAGCAGTGCACCCTTTACAGTGGACTTGAACCTAGAAGGATGCGAGCCTGGAGCCGCCGGGGCCGCTGTAGCAGAAGGCCATCCGGACAAAAACAGCTGAGTAGGAGAGGCAGATTCTTGAGGAGCTGGATCCAGACTTACCCAGCGATTTTTCAGTGACGTGAGCCAGAATTTCCCTCGTGTCCCCTTTAAGCCATTTTGAGCTGAGTTTCTGTTGCTGACCCTCCTGGGGCGGCCCCTCTGAAGGCTCCAGTGTGATGCAAGCTTCTTCCTCTGTCAGCATCACGGGGCTCTGAGCATCGCCTGGGGCCGACTTTGCAGTTTTAGGAGGCTTCTGTCTCCTGCAGGGCTGGGAATTCCTCAAGTGCAGGGTTACCATACCCGCCTCCCACGGGCTCTTCCTCAGATCCTTAAAGCCACCGGCAAGGTGAGCTTGACTTGGTCAGCTGTGGCAAAGACGCAATACTGCCAAAATTCCACAGTGCCAACAGAACCAGCAGCCAGGGCCGGCAGGGAGAAGCCTAAAGGCACTCAGGGCTTCCCTTCTGGAGGCACCGTGCCCTTTTCTAAACGTGCATTTTTTTTCTGGAGGAAGAAATGGAAGAGTCTGCTGAAAAAAAAATCAACCAAGATCATGAACTCAATTCATCTGCAAGTCTCCTTAGCCATTTAGCTCGATCTTTGGACTCAAACTTAACGTGGTCACAATGAACCAACCCGCAAGGTTTCTCTAAGCATTTGGTGAGAGCGTGTGTTTGGAAGGATTACGGAGAAAGCAAAGCTTAGGATCTCAAGTCAGAATGACTTGTATGTACGACCTGCTGGGTAGTACGTATGACTATGTACGCAGGTCATACATACAGTGACATACAGCAGGTAACTGCCCCTCTCTGAGACGCCTCATCTCTAAGATGAGGATAAAATCCTTGTGCTGGTATCCGGGATGCTGGGGAGTAAGCGGAACCATAGAAAGGATAGTTACCCGTTTGCATGGAGATCTCTAGTTTCCGTAGAGTTTTCACACCTACCTTTGTGTTGGGCAAAAGTCATGTAAATGAAAAGCATGATACAAATATAAGAGGATTATTATATTCCCTTAAATTATTTTCTGGTCATTTCATGTCTTTCTCGCCTCCCTGAAAAGTTAATTCTTCTGATAAATATTTACTGAGCATCTATTACTGTGTGTGCCGTCCTTTGCTGAGGATACAGCCGTGAAAACAAAGATGTGGTCTCGAGAGCTTTTATGGAGCTTATAGTCTAAAGGGGGGACCTACGAAAAAAAAAATCCTACAGAAAAATAAATGTATAATTACAAATGTGATGAGTCCTATGATGGAAAAGAGGGTTTTCCTATGACGGAGAGGGTTAAGAGAGTCAAAGGGGGTCTCTGGAGACTTGTGGAGGGGAAGGCAACTGAGAGATCTCTGAGAATGTAAGATTTGGCTTGAGACCTGCAGAAGAACTCAAGCTGGGCCCCCAGTGGGCGAGAAGAGAGGTCCAGGCAGAGGGAGTAGCGGGCACGAGGGCCGGGAGGCAGGAAAGAGGAAGCGGCTCTGGGATCCCTGAGGACAGAGCCTGGGTCTTCTTTATACCCTGTCTCCTGCTCCGCCACGGTCCTCCCTGCCACCCCAACATCCAAGGCTCCTAGCCCAGCACTGGGCACAGAGCTGGCTTTTCAGGGAGGAGAACAAGATGATCATTAGGGCTACTTACCTGCAGACCCATTTTCTTCCTTCCGAGCACAAGGTTGGTGGTGTTTCCCTCCTTGTTGAAGTTGGGCATGAACAAGTGACCTGCTTTGGCCAGTGGGATGTGGACAGAAGTGATGTGGGTCACTTCCTGGCAGAGGCTTGAGGAAGGATGTTGGCTTTGCCACCTGCCCTCTGCTGCAGACCAGATAGGTTCCTCAGTGGAGGCTCTGCTGGGCTCCTGAGGTAGGAACACAGAACAGACCCCCGCCAACCCAGATAGACATGAAATAGGACCTAAAAATAAACACTGGTGCTCAGCCACTGAGATTTTGGTGTGTTTTTGTTGTGACAGCATTGTACAAATTACAATACCGTGGTACAAATTACAATATTATGATAATGATGTGAAATAAACATCACGAGTCCTTCCTAAGAAGTGCAAGTGAGGGTGGGGGAAAGTGAAACAGGGAAGGAGAAAAAGCCAACATGAAGGCATGTTATTGATGTCACTGTTGTAGAGCAATGAGGGCTCAACTGCCTGACCCTTGGAGCCCTCTGCCTGCCTTCTAGAACTTTCTGGCCATGGGGCAGGACTCTGGAACACTCGTCCGCAGGACCGGCCCATGGCCCAGTGATGCTTACTCTTCCACAATTCCACACTGCACCTGCAGGTGGGCTCAACAGGATCCCTTGACTTTGGAGAAGCTTCCAAAGCCGAAAAGGTGGAGACGCTCAGCATACCCCGGAGAGCACTCTGCTAGCTGGCACAGAACAGCCCGCTGCTCTTGGTGAAATCAGAGTTGGTATCAGACACAGCCTGAGGGGCTGTGACATAGGACTCAGAAAGCGTCTGCTACAGAGTCCACCAGCTGCATTACTATCCCTTCTTCCAATTTGTGTTCTGAGAAGAGCTTAGGAGATGAGGTCACATAGCACTGAGGATGCAGCTCCAAGTGCAGACCACTAAAGGCTAGGAAAAGATGCTGCTTTGGGCACTAAGGTAGGTAAGTTGTGATTCACCTCCTCCAAGAAGCCCTCCAGGATTCCCTCTGCTAAAGTACCCTTGCCCTCTTCTAAACCTCTCTCTGAACTCTCTTTTGGTCCCAAGTAGAACTATCTGTTCTTCCCATGATGCCCACGAATCTCCCTCATGTCTGGAGGCAGGACTCACACCAGATTCATCTTTGTGGCCTCGCTGTGTCCAGCATAGTGCTGGAACATAGCAAACACCCAATAGTTATATTTTTTTATATTTATAACATATATATATATATCTATATTTTTAAATAGTGACTGAAAATTACAACCAGAATGACAAGTGTTATCAAGAGTGAAAGTAAAGTATAACTTACTGCACTAAATGGTATGCAGAATGAGTACTGAGCATCAGTACTTCAAGTGCTCAGTTTTTAATATGACAAATGAGTTTCCTTAACTTACTGAATCTATGTTGGATTGACAGCAACACTTCTCACAAGGGATAATATAACAAAACTACTAAACTACGTTTTTTTAAAATGTTTTTTTATTGTGGTAAACGTCACATAATATAAAACATACTATTTTAACCATATTTAACTGTATAGTTCAGCAGCACTAAGTACATTCACAGTGTTGTGCGACTCAAAAAAAAACAACACAAGAGTTATATTTTCTGAGTGAATGGACAAGGGCATTTCAATTGGCACCAGTGGGATTGTCCACTTTTTTTTTTTTTTTGGTGAGGGTCATTGACCACTAATCATAAAAACAGTCAATATGTATTGAGGTTTTACTGGCTTGTGTTAGAAAATACTTTTACAGCCATCATTTACATTCCACTGATGATAAAACTGAGGCTGAGGGGGTGAAGTATCCCAAGGTCCCACGAGGGGAAGTGGCAGAGCAAGGATTTGAACCGAGGGAGCTGACCCAAGTTTGAGGGCTCATCTCTCTTCCAGGCTGCACTGAAAGGGCACCAGGAGAAGATGGGGAGACTCAGCTGATTCCTAGGTCTGTTTAAGTCTCGAAAGAATCCCCTCCCCAGCTGACATCATTTGGCTAAAGTTACATTTTCGATCTTGTTTGTGACCCCACTGTGGTGCATCATCTCTGTGTAATGAATGGGAGGAAGTGTGGGGGGGAAGCCTGAGCTCCCTTCTCTTCTCTGGGGGTCACAGCCACCAGCTGACAGCCCACTTCCTCCTGAGAAGCCTGGCTTCCTGTTCGTGACCTCCTTCTCAGAGAGAAATAGGCAGAGAGGGAGAAATGGGAGGCAAGGTTTACACAACTCAAAACCATACAGTTTATATCTTCTAGTGGATTCCTCCTGACTACCTGATCTTCCTCACTCCACTTCCTCAGAGTGGGACCCCCCCAGATCAGGCCAAAGCCTTTTGTGAAATTCTTCACTGATGCTGGGTACATCTTCTTTGTGACATTTGACATAATCGCAATTTTACATTGGTTTTCATGATACTTTAGTTCATGGTCTCCTTCACAAAACCAAAAACCACAAGGGCAGGAACCATGACTGTTATCCATCCTTCTATCCACCTATCCATCCACCCAAAACAAATATTTTGAGTGTCATCCATGTGCCAGGCACTGATCTGGCCACTAGGGAAATTACAGTGAATGAAAGAAAATCCCTACATGTATGTAGCATTTTGGTGGGTGGAGAGAGACGATAAATGAGAAATCAAATACATGTAGAACATGTCCAGGATAAGTGCTATGAAAAAAAAAGTAAAGAAATGTGGTGGTCGGGGGTAGAGTGATGGGCAATGGGGGCTCCATGCCCAGGACTTCAAAGAAGCCTATAGATTTGTCTCCCAGAATTTTCTTCCAAAGGACCGGGCAGTCACCATCCCCCAGCCGGCAGCTGGACAATTTTCTACTGAGACCCCTGGGCTCCTGCTTCTGTCCCCTGCTTGGGAAAGAAACAAGTGAAAAGAGAGAAATAGGGAGTAAAATTTCCAGTATCCAGCAAAGGGCCTGGCATATTAGATGAACAAATGCACAGATGGATGGATGGGTGGTTGAAAAGGTTCTGTCATGGAGGTATTTTGGGATGGGCTGGAGGCGGAGGACAGTCCTGAACCCATCCAGAGGAGAGGTGGGCTTTGGGAGTGTGGGTGCCTCATCCTGACATTTGCCGACTGCTCAGGAAGGATCCTCTGGGGAAGTTGAGACGGGCCCACGTGGCGCCTACAGGACTCTCTGAGTCTCCTGAAGCCCCCCTGTCCCCCACTCCCCTGGCATGAAAGGCAACTCAACCTGATCCCTAGGTCAATGTCCTGACCCAAAGCCTTGAAGCCAAAGGTGGGGTCCCGGGGTGAGGCTCAAACCCAGGTGACCACAGGAATTCCTCTTCCTGGATCCACTCAAGTGCAAAAAAGGCTCAACTGGCAGCTAAAGTAAGTTAATAAGAAAGTCTTATTGTGTACCTAATGAATTTTTTAAATCAATTACGAAACAGTCTCCTTGGTCATTTGTTAACATCTTGAAACATCTTGAAACCTTTACAAATTAATTTGACTGTATTAAAAGAAAACCTCTCACAGTCTGTTAACTCCATAAATGTGTTTTAAATTTGTTTTTGAATGCAACAACAAGCCGTGTACGTGTTTGTGTGTGTGTGTGTGTGTGTGTGTGTGTGTGTGTGTGTGGTTCAGACTGACCATTCCCAGATATGCTGCTCTGCATTTGAATGGGGTGCCCTGGCCCATTCACAGAGGCTGAGTGTTTGACTGTCAGTGTCAGTGACAGTCCTGTCCAGGGGAGTGGCAGTGCTGGTACAGCTGCCCCCGTGTTTCTGACCGTCCTGGGCCAGCAGGGTGGCACCTCTGAGACGCTACTTAAAACTGCCACCCAGCCTAGGGCCAGCTCTTCTCCTGGGGCAGATTTAGTGGCTGATGACTGCGGTAAGTGGCAGTGAGAGAGAGGGACGGGTGGATGCAGCCATCCTGAACCCCAGAAGGCAGAGGGACACGGGAATCAGAGCTGGGAGGCCTAGCCAATGAGGGGGGCACTGGGGCGGGTCCCCAATGCCAGGCTGCCTGGAGACGCTGGCAGCGGTCCTATTTCAGTGAAGTGCTGTTCCTTTTTAAGCCGGTGACCTGGGAACAAATCAATAGCAGGGGGCTTTGCAGGACCCATGAAGTAAACTGCTCCGCCATTTTGGCTTCAGCCAGGTCCATGCCTGAGCTCTGTTTTAGGCACCCTGTTTGGAGAATGATGCAGGCATCCTGGAAAGAGGCCGGGGGAGGCAACAGTCACTTGGAAGTGTTGAAAGGCAGGATTCAAGGAGCTAAAAGTATTGAGCATTTGGAGGGGAGAAGGGACAGAGGGCTGGGATGGGGACAGGTGGGGACAGCTTAATGGCTCCCCACTTTCAAGTCTGCACATCACCAGTCTTATTTCCATGGAGAATAATGATGGGCTTTCTTTTGAAACAGGAGGGAATTAAGTTAGACCTGAGGAAGGCTGACTTGAAGTAAAGGTGATTTATCACAGAGATGATTCCCCCGACTGAGGGTGTAGAATCCGTCTCTTCCTGAGAACCTTTAAGAACCAAGCAGACATCTCTGTTTTCTGAACGGTAGGTACAGCCTTCACCACAGAACCAAGTCTCATTCTGATCTGACTTTTTTTTTTAAAATTAAACTTTTCTTGTTTCCCATCTTATATTTCTACATAATCACATTTCTTATAGTGAAATATAGCTACGTTAAATTTGTATTTTTAAAGTTTTTTTTTCTGACTATATGCTTACTGTTAAGTAATTGTGAAAAACAGAAAAGTACAAAGCAGAAGAAAAAAATTGAGATAATCACCGTTACACTTCTTTCTTTTCTGGACACATAAATCTGTAGAACTATTCCATTTAAAGGTTTGTACTTTGATTTTTTTTAGCTTAACCTTGCTTCAAAATTATTTGTCCATATCATTACAAAAACCTTCAAACTTTTCCCCACATTAAATAATGTATTTTTCTTGTTTTGTCTACAAATGAAATACAAAGTAATATAAAATTTAAGTATTTTGGAATTAATTACCTAATAGGAAAAAGGGAAGGCATCGCCCTTCCCATAAAACTACCCGCAGGGATAACGACTGTGAACAGCTGGGGGTACCTTTCGTGATCCAAAGTGTGTCCGATGACTTTATAATATCCCTTCCAGGGGAGGTACTACATTTTATTTACTTCCCTGTTCCCATTGTTGAAGAGTTACATTTTCAGTTTTTCACTGAATCTCTGGTCTTCACTCATTCACCGTTCATGTGTTCATTTAATTTGTAACCGTTGGTCAGCTCCACATGCACTTTCTAGGTCATGAGAATGAAGAACAAATGAACAAAACAGATGAAACCCATGACCTCGGGGAGCTTCCAGTTTAGATAAGGACACTTGACCATAAACAAGTAAACACAGAGCATGTGGGAGGTGGTACGTGCCCCGGAGAAAACTCTGCAGGGAAGGGGGCGGACTGTGCCCGGGGGGTGGGGCTGGCTGGAGGGGCTGCCATGCGGCTTCCTGGGCCTGGGTGGACGCTCAGCCCGCACCTGAGCTAATGACCACAACCGATTTCCTCAGCAGTCCTGGGAAGGCTCGGCCCCTTCCTCCCTGATGCCCTCCTCCTTTCCCATGTCTGTTAGGGTTGAGTCTGGAGAATTCTACCTCACACTTTTTCTTCCATGTGAAAACTTCCCCGAAATTAAATTATCATCAGCTCTTTACTGTGCCCATTTTCTCGCCCGCTCGGTACGTAACACAATTACAACAACCTGGGCTGACTGACTGAGACCAAAATCCCACAAGATGAGACAAGCCCCTCCCTCAGGACCCCAATTCTGCCTCCTCAGAAATGATCCCCCAGACGGGGCCTTCCACAACAGCCTCAAAGCCTGCTTCTAGGTGGCCAGATGGTGGTCGGGTCACCCCAGCCTTGTCTGGCTATCAAAGGACCCCTGGTCCGCGTGGGGAATGCGCTTCCACCAGCACTGCGTCCAGGCCACCCTGAGCCTCTGACAGGAGACACTACAGCCCTTCAACCGGGTGACCAGGGAGGGGAGGTCCCAGCTGCCTGGCCCCAGATCCTGAGAAATTGCCTGTCCGGGGCCTTCCCCTCACTCAGCGACAGCCCTCAGCTCAGAACGCCACCTGTCTGGTAACGGAGAATCACTTAATATTTCACTTAAAGTCACCAAATAATAAGTATGTTGGAACATTGAAAGCATCAGCAATTTGATACATGTTAGGATGCAAAAGTAAAAAGTTTCTGAAAGCATTTCTTGAAACAAGAATAAACTACAGAAAGAAAAGCTGTCTCTATCACAGGGCCCATCGCAGCCCTCTCCTGAGTGTCCAGTGTTCTAGGGCCTGAGGCCTCCCCAGCAGGCCCTTCCTCCTAACACATGTGCACATACCTAGGAGCTTTATTTGTCGTTTTCATGGAAATGGAATCCTACTTAATAAATATCTCTCAACCGATCTTGCTTTGAATTCTTAAGGGCTCTACAAGTCAGTGAATCTGAATCTACCTCAATCTCTTTTTTTCAAGTTTCTAAGCACCCCACACATCTAATTTGCATATTTAAGATTTAATTAATATGCTGATTTTGAGGGCAGGTATTTTTTTTTTTAACTTGCTTCCCTCCACTATTCCCCCACCTCCCACCTCCAACGCATGCTAGTATCCTGTTTTCCGTCCTTCTATACCCTTTTTCAGTGCTCGCGGAATCATACACAGATAAACAAATATAAACACATGTTTAAGATGATACATCAATTAAATGCACCACTGCTCTTGCTTTTCTCACTCACCATGTTATGGAAATCCGTCCCCACCCCCCAAATCTGATAATGAAGTTCTCGTTCACTTATAGTGGGCATAAGCCTGATTTATTTGGCCATTTTTCTATTGATGGGAATTCATTTAATTTTTAATTTTTATTTTTGGTCACTGCAATGTTTGCTAAACATCCTTATGTGTTTACACGCAGATCCGTATCTTTAGGTAATTGTGCTTTTAATTCTATGGAATAGATTCCCAGGAGTGAAAATTCTGAGACTTTGACATGATTTAAGGTTTAAAAGGAAAAGTTCTAGGGAAGGAAAACAAATGATGCATGTGATGTAAGCCCCAAGCTAGGAGCTTCTGAGGTTGGGACATTTTCCATGGTCTAATTCTCTACCCTCATTCCTAAGTGGTTGAAAGTGTTCCTTCTGCCTCTTATAGATAGAGCCATGGGGCCCCCAGCTACTCACATTCTCCCTGAGCCTGGTATGGGAGAAAAAGCACTGAAGTAGGGGCAGGGACCTCTCACTAGCCTTGTGATCTTGGATATTTCCCCAGCTTTTCGGCACATTTCTTAGTCTCCCCATCTGCAAAGGAACCCAGCTGGTCTGGTGCTGAGAGCCAGGCCACTGGGGACACCCACAGGGAGGATGTGGGTGAGGGTTTGGGAAGGTGCAACACCAGGTCCTAGTAAGGCTCCAGTCTGCACTTGCTCCCGGAGGCCGTGGCAGGTGCGCGGCTACGACCCAGCCTTCCTCTCCTTCCCATACCTCCTGCTATGGCCTCCCTGGGAGATTCAGCTTCACTTAGTTTCTTTTCCTTGATGGAAAAATCATGCAACTGAGCAGAACAAGCAACCCTACATTTTAGCCTCAACACATGAATGAGTCATGACGGATGAGAAGGAAAAACCACAGACGCTTCAGGTGGTTTAGAAAATGAAATCTTTGTTGGAAGCAGGCTGATACAATTTCCACCTATTCATTTGGCCGTGTTGTTTATTAACCATGTAGCCGGACCAGGATGAGCCAAGGGTGGGGCAGGCCGAGGGCGGGGTGCTGTCTCCCACTCGTCCTGCATACACAGTGGACGCTTGGACAAGAATAATGTGCTGATATCCAGTGTAACGTTCACCGGGTGTCCTGGCACGTACATTGTGATGTGCGCCATTGATGTTACAACCCGGGGGAAAGGTGTGTAGACAGACGCAGTAAGGGGCACATTTACTTTTGAGCCAGTCCAGGGATGCTGAGTTTCACTGAGAGGAAAACGGGTTCCATGCAGTTGACTTCGTGGCAACAGTTCCTCCATGTTTATAAATATCTCTGAGACATCACAGGACGTCGTGGAAAGATTGGGGATAAGTTAGAGCAACTGGCTCTGCCAGCAAATAGCTTTGAGGACCTTTGTGGGGCACCACACCTCTCTGGGCCTCGGTTTACCCACCTGGAAACTAAGGCCATTAGACTAGATGCATTCTAAAGCCACTCTGAGCTGTGAAACTCTAAGTATATTTTTAAATTAAAAGGAACATTTAAAAAATATAACAAAAGAAATCATGTTCCTTATAGAGAAATCAGAAAATAGGAATTGACCAAAGAAAGAAAATTGAACAAAATATTAAATTTGAAATCACAGTACTGAGAATAAAAATTGAAGAAAAATGTTTAAAAATTGAAATCATAAGACTGAGCAGTAAACATTATAAACCAACTCATGTACGCCCTCCTAGGCTTTTTAAAATAGGCATTTATATCTTTTAGTATTTATGTATAGAATTTGTCCTTCTTGTAAACAGGGGATCATTCTAGACCCGGACCCGTACATGATGATCTTACTTTCACATCGCTGTCAGCCGTGTTTAAAATGCCTGCCGAGTTCTTCAGCAGAACTAGGATGGACGCTCCGAATTTTATTAATGCTGGACACTTAAGATGTTTTGCGTTTTCCAATATTATAAATAATGCTTGAAGACCATCCTGGTAACTACCTCTTCATATACATCTTAAAATTATGTCCTTAAATAGGATGATCAGAAAGGTATAAATGCGTAGTTGATGGGTGCTGTGTGCAGAGAGCAGAGAGCAGAGTCCAACGTGCTTTGAGGGGGAGGCGAGGAGGGATGTCTGAGCCAACCAATAACCATGATTTTGTTGAAGGGAATCTCTGACTGTGCTGACTGGCTGGCTGGGATGGGGGTGGAGGGTGGTAGAGCAGGAGGGGGTTGGGTGGCTCGTTAGTGAGAGCTTATAACCGTGTTCAATGTGGAGTACCCGCCCTGTGGGCAAGGTCTATGGGATGCATCTGCAAAATCTTTCAGAGATATGCACTGAGTCCTGGGTGTTGAGTAAATCCTGTAGTGCTGGGAACTCAGGAGAATGTTCTCTGATAACAATCACTGCTCAGCTATTCCCTGAGGAAAGAACTAAAGGGTTCTCCTCCATTGACTCTTGGAATGCCATTTCATCGCCCTCCTCATTATGAAAGGGAAGGATAAAAGTTGAGGTCTCATAAACAAGTGCTTGCAAGATTACTGAGATAATATGTAAAGGCACTTGAATTCCTTCATGAATAAGAAGAAATGTAGAATGAGAGTGGGTTCGGTAGCCCTGATAACTCAGCAGATGGTGGTGGTGCCAGTTCCTGAGTACGGTATGTGCTATGATTCAGAGGGAACCTCTCTGTACCCATTTCACAGATGGGTGCCCCTGAGGCGTGGCAGTCCGAATGATGGGTCCAACTCTATGCAAGAGAGCCACAGCAGAGCTGGAAACCCATTGCTTGTCCTTGGATGACCATCCCTGCCTTGCCAACTTTACTGTTGAGAGGTTGGAATGAGGTAATGTCCCAGAACATCCTTTGTAAACTATAAAATAGTATATGTCTATATGAGAGATTACTCTGACTTATAAAGCTAAGTTACAGCAAATCTTAAATGAAAACAATCAAATGGCCAGGCTGTAGAATGCTAACTTTTCATATTCATTTTTCCTAACGGGACAATAAGGATGGAGAACATGTATTGAATTCTGCTATGTGATCTAAGAGAGTCTATGACGTTTACCCATTTAATCCTCACAAAATCCCTGTGAGGTAGGTGCTACGGTTACCCCCATCTTACAGATGAGGAAACTGGGGTACAGAGAGGTTAAATAATTTGCACAAAATCCCGCCATCTCTACGTACTAAGTCTGCTGACTCCCGTAGTCTTTGATGCACCCCGAGATGAGAAAAATGTACTCGTGTGCAGAAAAAGAGGACTTGGATTTGAGCTGACCATTGATGTGCCTTCGGAGAGTCTAGACCAACCCAAAGATTTGCCCCCCGTTGTGCCAGCACAAGGCTGACCCTCCCGGGATCCTCTAGTGTTCTGTGCACGCTTCTCTCCTGGAACAGAAAGGGTTAATTTGACCCATGACCCGGAGGACCCTGAGACATTTTCCTTCTCTGCCACATATGTAGATGGACTCTGAAGACGAACACCTCTCCTCGTTGGAAATCATGAATTTTTATGAAGCCTGTCCAGAATTCCCAGAATTCAGCCGAGTGCACTTTGCAGACCCTAAAATGCTGTCACCATGGAAGGTTTCATTGCTTGCACCTGCTAAAACATTTGAGGCATTTGAGAGGCAGTGAAACACATTTGCTTTTCATTTTATCTGACTTTGGAAACCTTTGAAGTGTTTAATCGTAGAGCCCAGGAAAGATCCCCGCCTCTTAATCATTTACTCTGGAAGGCGCATTCTCGGCTGGTAGCCTGTCAAGCAGAAACTGACCTAAGCCCAGTTTTATTAAGTGTCACATGCCCAGTCCCTGTTCATTAAAGGTGTTTTAAGGTTTGAATTATGTAATTTATGAGAAAAAGAAATAAAAATTCCATTGTTTTATTAATATGCAGCCCAGGATCTCTCGCTCATAACAAACTTGAAGGAACGTTGGGCAAAGGGACAGGAGGGGGCTGGCTGGAGGTGGTCTTCCTCGGCCCCAAAACCCCCCCTCCACATCCACTCGACCCAACCCCAGGCAGGAGCCCGGCGAGTGGGCAGTGGGAAGGGAGCATCCCAACCGGTCCTCCTGTCTCCCCGGCCTGAGACTCAATGACACAGCGGCCACCTTCGTTCTCTTTCCAGCTCTTCTGTCTCTTTTCCAGAAATGAGGGAAAAAGCATTTCCAGAGTGACCCGGGGTGATGGTGTGAGTCACAGTCATTGAGAACTAATGCCCCTTGCTCTCAGAAGAGCTGGGAGAGGGCGTGGTGCTAGGGAATCGGCCACCTGTTCTAGGTGAATGATCTCACATTGGATCCTCAACCCCCAAGGGGTGACTGTCCCCGTTTTACAGAAGAAACAGAGGAGTCAAGGTGGGATCACTGGGCTGCCCTTGTCCTTTCCTCTCAGGTGCCAAAGGCAACCTGAGCCCAGGTTAGACTTCTCGGAATCATGCAGCTGGACAGGCCAGGCGGAGGGGATGGACCAGACTGGGCAATCTGTGCCTTATCTGGACTTGGGCTGCGCACAGAGGCCCAGCAGGACCCCAGCAGGGTTAGACACCTTCACAAAGGATATTTTTCTCAGAGCATTTACAAGTCCCTGTCCACTGGAGGCTTTGCGTGTCGGTTGCTCCTAGCTGGGTCTCCCTTATCTGACACGGTGGGACCTCCCCTTGTTCTGAGGCCCCCAGTATCCTCCCTGGTTTCCCAACAAAGGTGAGGGAGCCAGCCCTGCGTGCCTTGTGGTAGGGTGGCTTTGAAATCCTCTGGTGTTGTTTGCTCATATGCATCTTCCTCTGACCAGCACAATAAAGCACCCATGGGGGAAAGTCATTTTCCCAAATGCCCACGGCTCAGAACATTGAGACCGTGATTAGGGTTTGAAAGCTGGTGCAGCCGAAGGTATTTCTCACCCTCCACACGCTCCCACCACCACCACCAACTTTCCCCACACAGAGAGAATCATGAACTTGATTTTGATTTTGAACTTGATTTTCTTAATCAAGTGACTCGTGTGCTACAGGTGCAAAGTTGCACCAGGCTTTTCCCCCTTGGTTCAAATTTGTGACTTTTTATTTCTGAAAGGGGATCTCAGGTGCTAAGGCTTTCTAAGACATGTCACGGGAATGGTGCAGAGTTTTGAGAACAAGGGGCCTTTAAAATCCAGGAGGGATGGGGGCAGGGCATGGTTAAAGCTAAATGAACTCCCCTTTGGGAAGCTCCATGCTCCCGGCCAGCGCAGAAAAGGAAAGGCCCTGTTTGCAAGAAGAGAGTTGGTGGGCCAGGTTTTACAAATCGATGTCAATCATTAACCTACTTAATTTTGAATTACCAATTCCACTGATATTTTGATAGTGCTGGCTGCTGGCGATCTAGACTATAGGGGCTGTTGCCTTTGATCTGCCAGGCCAATTTCCATTAGCAGTAAAACCACAGACCTCTGCTGGGCCACAGGCCTCCGAGTTTGATGTCTCCCGGTGCCTTGGGGGAGGTCTGAGCTGCTGGTCCCAATGCTGAGAGAGCCTTGAGTAGAGTGTCCAGAAGGAGTCATCACAGATCGATCAACTCATTAACTCTGCTCAGTTTCCAGCATTGCACTAGGCACTGGGAAGCAGAGAGGAGTGAGTCATTTCAGACAGTTGGAGATAGAGGGTTTCAGCACACAGTGTTCGATACACGCTTGAGTGGGGAAGAACAGACAGCTGTGGGAGCTTTGAGAGGTGCATCAGGGAAGACTTCCCAGAGGAGGTGACACGCGAGCTGAGACCAGAAGCTGGGGTAGGAGTTAGCTGGGCGATGGGCAGAAAAGCGAAGGTGAGCTCAGAAGAGCCTCGTCAACCCTGGGAAGGAGTTTGGAATTTCAGCCGAGGGTAATGGAAGCAATTGATTGATTTTAAGAAAGGGTGGGTAAACACAGTAGATTTATATTCTAGAGCGTCAAGTGTGGAGACAGGAGTGCAGAGGAGCGGGAATGGGAGTGGGGAGGCCCGGGAGGAGTCTGCCATTAGAAGGGGGGCTGCCAAGTGGGCATTTGGGGTTAAGTAAAGCCTAATTTGGGCAGATGTGTTGCTAGGGATTAGAAGGGAGATCCTGCCAGGAGACCTGACTCTTGGAGACGACAGCGCCTCCCCAAGACCACTAAAGGCAGGGCCCTTTGGGCATCTGTCTGAGCCTGAGCCCCTGTTCAGAGGTGGAAACTCTCAGGAAAGTGTATACAATTACAGGGAAGGGAGGGCTCAGAGGCAGATGGGGAAGGGGTGCTCTCTTTCAAGTCTAGTAAGATTTAACTAGACTGTTGGATAACTTTGAGGACTGAAAATGGAGGAAAGAATATCATGGACTCTAGACACACATCAGGCGAGAGCCAGTCCAGCTGCAAGAGGCAGCCATGGACAGTAGTGCAGGTTCAGCACACAAGCAGGTTGCCATGGCGGATGGCCCTGGGTGGCAAAGAACTTTTGCCAAGCATCAAGGTGTCTTGGCCTGAGTGTTGGAGACTATTTTTTTCCCTCATAGTGTGTGGTGAGGTTGGCAGAGGTACTCACCATACCCAATGAGACTCTCAGCACTTTCTTTCAAAAAAAGGTGTTAAATGTGGCCATCATCTATCAATCATTATTATTTTTTAATTAATTGAACACTTACTATGTGCCGGCTCTGTTGCGTGTTTTCACGTGTGAGCTCATTTAATTCCCCCGTCCCTGAGAAGTGGGCATCACTATGTCCATATTCACTGACGGGAAAATTGAGGCTCAGAGAGAGTAAATCATCGGTGCAAGGTCACACGGCTGATACGTGGAAGAGTGGAAAATTGTCAAAGCCTGACAGGGTCAGAGCATTAAGGGCTTGGGGTGGGGGCATGTGATCCAATCGTTTCCGGCTGCTCCCTTAACCAGACTGTTGAACAGGAAGGCACCGTCCGCCAGCTTGGGCAGCACATTTCTGATTCCCGCACATCCTCCCTTTACTGTGACATTGCTGCTCACTTAGATGAAGCCACTTAATCTAGCTTTTTTGAGGCACTGGATGCAGCACTGCCTGCAGATGAAGCAGGCAGAGGAGAGGAGAGGTTTGCCTCACCTGGCCCACCCTCTAGCCACTTCTCCTGCAGTCAGTGGCCTGGTGAACGGGAGGAGCCCACTGAGTCTGGAGGTGCAGTGCACTGCATCTCTGCTGCCACTGTCAGCTCTACAGGGATTCCTGTGGCTGTGGGGAGGGCGTGCGGGACAGCGTGCTGCCGCATTAGAGCTGGTGGTAAATGTTGACCCCAGAGAAGCTGAGAGAAATGCGGAGAGTACCACTTATCACTTAGCTGCCACAAGTCAGAGCAGTCCGATATCATCTCTGAAATGTTGACAGCATCCTTTTGGGTGATGTCTTATCCAAATAGACTGCTTTGCCCTGGGAGTGGCCAGAAGGAGAGAGGACCCCCTTCTGGTTTTATAGTGAGTTCTAGTGGTGAAGGGGGAGGACTTAGCCTCTATTCTGTGTCAGGCCCTCTGATAGGCACCTTGGTTACTTCACTTACCCCTCCTGGCCACCCCCGATGGCTGATATGATCCACATTTTCCTAAGCCAAACATGGAGGTGCGCGGCTTCAACGTGATGTCTAAAATCTCAGCAGTGGAGCTGGTGCTCACTTACTTCTGACTCATTCTGCGGGGTGTCTGGGGGTGGGGCCTCATGCAAAGGGGAAGGATTGGGCAGATGGGGTCCGTTTTAGAGGATGTGTAAAATGTGTTGGTAAGCAGATTGCCATCACTTTAGATGCATCCTGTTATTCATAAAAGCAGTGCCTACCTTCTGACCTCAGTACAAGGGATATTTCCCAAATATCCCAGTTTGAAATTTAACCTACTACCATTGAGATTTTTATCCAAAGGAGGCAGTTATCATAGGGGAAAAATAAGATGAACACAAAAACTCTCCCTGCCCCCAGAAGAGAAGAGGACAGGTGCTGGCTTGCCAAGAGAAGGAGGTGGGTTTAGTGTTGTGGGAATTAGGTCCAAGTTGCCACACAAATGCTGGGAGTGGGCACAGGGGCCCAAGCCAGGTGTCCATTCCCTGAGGCTGAGAGGTGACATGATGGATGGGAAAGGGTGTCATGGGCCATCCCTCCAGGTCGGCCTGGCCTTTCCCAAATGACCCCCATATTGCCGTTCTCCCTAATGCAGTGACTTTCAAACTGTTTATACACAGTCTTGGGAAAGCCCGAAGTCCCATAAAAACTTAAAAAAATCATACTTTATCTCAATAATATAAAAATAATTGTTTAACAGTTCTTTAACAAGACATCTAAACACATGTTCTCTGTTGCAATGATAATTTGCTCTATTGTAGAATAAGCCTTTCATTTGGCTGTGTCTCAGACTGGGGTTCAAGACAAATTCTCCAGAACCTCTGAGTTATTTTTTTCCTTTAAGTGGAGTCCAAGCACAGTTGGGGTTTGAGAAACCTGGCCCTCACATAACACTGCACAACCGAGCCCCCGAGATCAGAAATGGTGAGCAGATTACAAGGAGAGCCCCTGGTAGCCTTGCTCTGCGCCCGCAGGCTGTGGGACAACGGGAACGGAAGAAAATCCTTTTGCCCACTTGGCTCTTCTTTCGAACTCTAAGCAAAACCTGGCTTCAGAAATGATGAAACCCAGCCTGGTGGCATGGCTGCCAAGCAGGGGGACACAGCAGGGTCCCCGGAGACGCAGCCCATGTTAAATGGGAGTAATTTCCTGACTAACCCCTGATTCTCTCTGGAGGTGGCTCCTGGAATATTACTGAGTTTCCGGTTTGGCTGCTTCGGTCTGAAACAGCAAACATGTGCTTCCACTTTCTTGTGCACTGTTAAGTATGTAGGATTTGGTGGCGGGGGGGTTGCCCAGAGCACCCCGTGGATCTGCAGCCATCTTAGCAGCTGGCTGGACATAGACCGCTGGGTTCGCCGTCAACAATAATAGAAACATAGTAATAGCGGCAGCCATTGTTTACCAAGGTCTCACTATACAACGCTGTCTCATTTTATCCTCCCTCAGGGAGGATGGAGGGTGTTATCATCACCCCCTTTTATGGATACCCAATGCTTGGAGAGGTCAAGTGACCCCGCAATGTCCCCTATACAAAGCTGCATCCACAACCACTTCTCCCAACTTCAAGCTGCCACGAAAGGGGTTTGCTGAATACCTACTGTGGGCAGATCCTTTTAGACCCATGTCCAAACGGCAGCCACTGTCCCACGTGGTTGTTGAGCACTTGAAGTGTGGCTTTCCTAAGTGAGATGTATCGTGAGTGTCAAACATGCCCCGGACTTAAAGACTTAGGGCAAAAAGGAGAATGCGAAACATTCCATTAATATTTTTATACTGATTATATGTTGAAATGATATTTTACACATATTGGGTTAAATAAAATGTATTATTAAAATGAAGTTTGCCTGTTTCTTTGAACTGTTTGTAAGCGTGGCTACTAGAAAATGTATAATGACCTCCGTGGCTCTTGCCCTTTTTCTATGGACAGCGCTCCCTGAGAGGTTCTGCTGCGCACGCGCACAAGGGTTCCGTCCTGGATCTCAGGCTGGTTCAGACAGTCCCAATCTTCAGGCTTCCCTCCTTGTGATGATGATAAGTCCTGGGAGAAAAGGGCTGGGTTTCTCCTTCTGTCCCCAATAGCAACATGCAGAGGTCTGTGCACACAGGAGAAACTTTAGAAGTACAGTCGATTCTTACTACTTGTGGCGGTTGATGTTCTATACAGTTGCTGCAGACAATGAAGTAGCGAATAAGGAAACACTGCCCTTCAGGGAGATACAGGGTTAGGTTCCTGTGATCCACTTCTTCCAACATTTTTGCCAACTGATCAATATATAATCTTGTTTAATTTGTGCTTCTGTTTAAAGAAACCTTATTTAATATATACATACACGTGTGTGTATATATAGTTATATATATAGTGTGTATATATATAGTGTGTGTGTATATATATTTATATATATATATAGTGTGTGTGTGTATATATATATATAGTTGATCTATATAGGTGATTCACCAACATTGAACTCACAGCCACCAGCACTGTAACTCATGCCTGAATGAAGCTTATCTAACTCTCCATTAGGCACGTCACAGTCTTCTCGAGCTTAGGGGTACCAGACAGAACTATGCTAGGAGGCCTTTTTAAACAGTGAAATCACCAACAAATAGCACAAAAACATGAAAAACACAGCACGAAATAGACTGCAGAAAGGACATTTATGAACACGCGTGTCCAGTGACTCACACTTCACTGTTTTATGCATGTCTGCACGTGACGGCAAAAGCACCTGTGAATACTGATTTGGGGGTTACAGATAAATTTTATTGAGGAAGTGAATACAGAATTCACAAGTCATGAGGATCGATTGTGCTTGCTAATCGAGGTCAGTCCTGCTTCTCAACTGCTACTGGCCTCTGGTCTTTTGTGCTCGACTGTCCCCTGAGAGTCCTGGTTGTATTTATTTAGCATCAGCGCGCTCCCCATGCTGGAGTGGCAAGCCAGGACACGGTGAAGCCCTGGCCCCGGAGGAGAGGAGAGCAACTGGGGTCAACCCTGGACTCACAGCTTGTAACTCATGGGACTTGGGCAAGACGTTTCACCTCTTTAAGCCTCAGCTATCCAATCTGTACAATGGGGTTCGTGATGCTTTATCTTCAAGCCTTGTGAAGATCTAACGAGATGACTTTGCAAAGGGCTGTGGAAGCAGGAACTAATCCACAGATGTGCGCGATTTCCATGCTTTCCTGTTATGCTTCGAGCGAGGGAAGGCAGAACCCCGCCTGCGTTTGAATCCTGACAGGCACTGACTGCCTACGTGAACTCGAGTGAGTCACTGAACCTCTTAAGGCTTCAGGTCCCGCCCTGTGAGATGGGGATGATACTAACATAGAATGTATAGGGATGCTGTAAAGATTCAAAGAGACATGCAGGTAAAGCACCTTAACTCCCAATGAGTGTGGCTATCCCTTCCGTAATGAGTGACTGTGCCCCTCCTCTGAACTGAGTGGATTGGGCGTGGGGGAAGTCACGTGAGCCTCAGTTTCTTCATCCTTAAAGGCAGGTGATAGCACCTCCTCCAGTAGTGGGGTGAGAAATAAATGCCCCAGAGCTTCAGGGCTTCTTTCTCATCTCCCCTCTTCTGTTGAATCCTTCTGGACCTGCATCTCCTCACCCGTTAAAGGGGAGTAGAAGCACCTGCTCAGCCAGGTGGTCATGTGATTGGATGAGGTACTTTACTGAGAGCACCAAGCACAGCGCCCAGCACCCGGGGGCGGCAGCGGGGAGCATGGTAAGTCCACCCTCCTTCCTCCGTCTCCCCTACAAGTGGGTCCCACAAACTGCTGGACAGAAACAAACAAAACTTAGCTAACTGGTTTACGGAGAACGTGAATTTCAGGAAGACCAGGCTCAGTGATTCCCAGGAGGACGCCTGGCTTAGGGGAGGAGTTGGTGGGGGGGCGGGGCGGTGGCTGGAGCGGGTCACCCTCTGGCCCAAGAAATTTGATTCTCTGGAGAGCTTCACATGTAAACCTCTGGGTCAAACTGGGGCAGACCTGCTGGGTTTGGAGAGCTGGCGGGGTGGTGCCAGGGGTCATTTGTCTTTGGCCTCAGGAGATAGTGAACTCCAGGACTCCTGAGCAACAGGACCGGGGACAGGGAGGGACGTCCCACCATCCTTCTGCTTTCTCTCACCCAGCTTCTAAGGAAATTCCATTGCATTGTATCTACAAGGCATCCCCAACTGTCAGCTTCCTTGAACACAATGTATTTAATAAAAAGCCATTAGGCCTTGTAAAGCTGTCAGAAATCTAAATGACACTTGTAATAAAATCTTGTCAGTGACCTGTTCCGGTTAATCAGGTCCAGCGACATCATCACCCACGGATCTGTCTGTTACTCAGGGCTCTAGGTATATTTAGACAGCTTTATGATCCATGCAGATTTGAGTTATTAAAACTGTACAGTTTTGCAAGGAATTTGGGATTTAATAAAGCAGCAGAGAAACTACAAAAGGAGCAATAACCTTCCCAAAGGCCAATCCTCCGTGTGCTGGGGGCGTGTTCTCGGGCTAGTCAGCAGGCACATCTGATGCCAGGCGCTCACAGGGGCGATTTTATGTATCTATAATGTGTGTATCTGGCATCTGCAAGGCTAGAAAATATATTACATGATACCCAATGACTTCAAGGTGGTGAATTGTGCTTAAATGTAAAGATTTATGGATTTATTCAATTACAAGAAGACATTACCACCGATTGCATATTGGCTCTATTAAACCTTTTTTTCGAGAAAATACAACCGCTAGATTGTAAATATCTTTGGCCCTGCTTACCACCTGGGTAGTTTCTGGGGCTCTCGTGCCTTTAAGGCATAACTTTACTTATCTTGAACTACAAAAGTCAGGCTTCATGTAACAATCAGGATGAGACAGACAGACAGACGCAGACAAGGGTTATCCATTTGCTCAATAATCTATAAATTTAGACTCATGGGGCAGATATCCAAAAAACGTATTGGGTGCAAGATAAATAAATCACACCTGGTCTCCTGGCATAAACTGGCACAGCGTTCCTGATATTTCAGTCAAATTATTCCATTTGTTTCTAAAGATATTTTAATCCCACATGACCTCAAACTTCCCGTGAACCAGGGCCTGGACCCAAGGCCGCCCACGGCCTTTGCAATAAATCCGTTGTCTCCCTTCTCGGCCCTCAACCCAGGCCCATAGATCACCTCTCCCTGCATCTTGCTTCAATTACTCAATTAACTGCAGTAAAGTTCTCGTAGGTTTTGCAGATGTTGCTTTATTATCAAGGCCTCAGACGAACAGGAGAGTTCAGGAGCCGAGGTTATAGGAAGGTTGATGGGGGAAGGGCTGGGATGGGGCATAGGGGATATTCCCAGCAATTGCTGGGGGCCGAAGTCCCAGAGAGGAATATTGTCGTCCCCCCGCCCCCGATTCCGTGTGCTGTTAAATGCCCTTTACTGCTTGGGGAATTTGTGATGTTATCTCACTGAGAAACTGCTTGAGAGAAGCAGGTATTCCACCTTCCGATGAGATAATGCTGTGATTAACAGATGTTTAATTGGGCCATTTATCAAGAACAGGACCTGCCCCCAAGTCAGTGAGCTAAGTAAATTATTACCCACCCTGCAGGTGTTGGACTGGCAGATCTATTAGTCTTCTCGAAATGGTCTTCAGAAGATTTTATATGAAAAGATGATTTATTTCCAAAAGGAATTCTATTGTGCTGTTATTTATCCAGAATGTAGCCTGGTTCTGCCCGGCCCCTCTTCCTTTATGCACAAAAGAGGATTGTTGAAAATTAGAATCACGGGGAGGGTCAGAGCCAGAAGGACGCTTAGAAATCAACTAGTACAACCCAGCCATTTGACAGGTGAGAGCACTGAGGCTTGAGCAGACAACGTCAGACTGTACAGCCAGTTAGCAAATTGGCAAAGGTGTTTCCCACCTTTTTTTTTTTTAAAGTGTGGTTTCTCTAGCTGATGTTAATAGAATTCCGAAAAAGCAAGAATTTAACTGTGAACAAGACATTTTTATACTTTAAAATGGGATTTCTCAACCTTGACTTCATTGACATTTTGAGGGGATCGTTTTCTAGCGGGGGCTGTCCTGGGCACTGGAGGACGTTTAGCAGCATCCTGGCCTCTACCCACTAGATGCCAGTAGTATACTCCCTCCCGGATAAGACAACCAAGAATGTCTCCAGATATTGCAAATATCCCCTGGGAGGCAAAATTGTCCCCGGTTGAGCACCATGGCTTTAAATATTGTCTCATTATCATCATCATCATGAAATTAATCATGTGAATACTAGCAGGTAAGATTTGTTGAGTGCTAGACATGGCTGAATGCTTCATGTACATTCTCTCAGTTCATCTTCACACTAACTCGATTCTGTGGGTATTAGTGTTACTCCACTTTACAGGTGAGAAGAGTCTAGGCTCAGGGAGGTTAAGGTTTGCCTAAGTTCACGCAACTAGTAAGTACCAGAGGTAGGGCAAGCCCTGGAACTCCCATCCACACCACTAAACAAAGGATGAGGCTGCCGGATTTGGACTTGTTATTAAGTGATAAAACTGTATAAATTCGTTTCCTATTGTCCCTCGTAGCGAACGTCTCTTTAAGAGTGTGTTGGGATAATAAGTCATCGTGTCTCCACATTACAAGGAAAGTAAAATGCACCATGTCACTTGTCAACGGATGCGCTGGTTTCTCTATAGATTACAGGGTAGCGTCGTTCTGGCAACCAGAGGAAGCACTATGGTCATCCACGTCGTAGACGAAGGCACCCCTGGCTGTAACCACACAACAGAATTAAAAGCATCTGAACGACTATATTTCAGGGAGCACATACCTCTTCTGCTGTGTCCAAAATTTCCCAAGAGGCTCAGCCTGCTCTTTTCCAATAGGCTGAGGCAGGTGGCTTCCCCAGGCCTGGGAGCTGTCCGATACCCGGGAAATCCCCAGGTGAAAAATGGCGAAGGCCACGGCTCTGAAGGTAGAGCTGGTTTCATGCCAGGAAATAAATTATATGTAAAACGGTGACGTGAGACAAGACACCACCAGGTGGGGGATTTGTTATACCGGTAGCCACAAGTGTGTCCGGGCAGCTCTGAGGATGGGATCTGGGGGTAAAGTAAAAGGATGTCTTTGCATGAGTGTAAATAAAGCCCACTTCCCTGTCCCACATGTAGCAACTCTTCCAGATTGTATAGGCTTATGCTTGGATTAATCTGATTTTTTCTTCTATTTCCCTTTCACCCTGATTTCTTCATCTCTTTATTTTATCCTGTTATGAACTGTATGTGTATGTATGTGTGTGTGTATATATGTGTGTGCGTGTGTGTATAGATCTGTATGTATAATAGAGAGAGAGTCTTTGCGGTAAGTCATGCCAAATCCTTCTTAAAGAGGAAAGTATAAATAAGAAAACCGTGACAGTATAACAGCTCCAATGAATAGGTTTCACTACGGAGTTTTAGGGGCCTGATGATCTCTCTGATCACTATGGAATTCCCTCTTTACCAGACTTTCTACCAGTGCTTCCAAAGGCCACCGGGCGCTGTTGGCACCCTGCTGTCAGAGCAGGCGCAAGCCACCGGCAACACCTCAAGCCCGATGCGCACCCCTGGACTGGCGGGGCTGCTGAACCGTCTATTTACTTACTTCCACCTGTTTTGTGTTTTTCATTCCAACAAGACTCCTTGTCTGTCAAGAGAGGCTGTGCATAAAAATGCTGCCGACTCTAAAGCACTTTTCAAAACTCAGGCTCTCTTGTCTGTTCTCATCCTAATCATTTGCTGTAATTTTTCTAGCCAAGCTAAGAAGATGTGCAGGGGAAGTAAATTCTCATATGAATCATACTGAGCTCCAGACTCAAGAAAGCGACGGGAAACACTGGTATGAATCCTAGCTCCGACAGAGGCAGGGTGTGAGGGGAGAGAGACACCCCATTTAAGGCCATGTTTTCTGCCCAGGGCATACATTTTCTTCATTACATGGGGAAAGATGCTGGTGCGTGCGCAGGGGTAATACGTGCAGGGCACCCGTAACTTCGCCCATAGCCATCCCAAGGGCCTCATAAGGGGTGTATTTAACCCACATGGAAGATCAAGGGAGATGAAATTAGATAAAGCCAAGAGAGATTAAGAGCTTGTTCAGCAAGGGACCAAGTTTGGATTTAAACCCTGACCTAACCCCAAACCCAGCATTTCTCCCTTTATGTTTCACCGTTAGAGGAAGCCATCCCAGACCCTTCTGCGTGCCAGGCCTTGTCCCTGGTACTGTGGATGGGAAGAAAAAGACATCCCCACGGGGTTTTCTGGGAGGCCTTTGGCCTCTACCGCTGGCATCTGGGGTCTCTAGTGGGGACCACCCCCGCCACGTCCCCTCCTTGTAGCAAGGCCCCAACGGAAGGCAGGGCTTGGCCCCATCCTTTTCTTTTATCAGTGTTGTTACACTCGTTTTTCTCCGCCAGACAGGCATCTCTCTGGTTCCCTGGTCCGGCCGCCTCGCAGCCGCTGTAACAGGCCGGTGGCGGGGCAGGCTTCCTACGTCCCTGCGGATGGGCTACAGATGGATCTGGCCTCAGCTGTGATGGGTGAGGAGGGACTTGCTAAGTTACCCCTGACAGCTGCCGCCTCTTCCGTCTCCAGGTCCAGCCTGAAGCCACCAGCTCATAACACACCTCCCCACCGACCCGCAGAGAGAGGAGAGGAAGGCAATCATTTCAGGTCCTGAGATGTGAAAACTGCCTGTGCCAGCCTCCCACCCCCTGCAGCTACCCTTTTCTCCAGCCTCCCAGAGGGCTCACGGCTTTTTATCTCGAGGGCAGGCTGCTCTGGTGGCTCCTGTATCTGGGGGGGGGGGGGGGGGGGAGGGGGTCATGGAGACCGTTCCCAAAGGAGGCGAATGTCAATCACGTTCCCCTTTGGGAAGAGGGAGGGCATTCTATTTTAAGGGAACATTTGCTGGCTTTGGCTGCTGTAAAAATCCCTCTTGAACACAGCCCCGAGCTTCTTGTGAGTGAAAGGGGTGGTGGGAACTGAGGCTCTCGTGGTAGGGGCAGAGGGCAGGCAGAGGTGGGTGGCGACGCTCCCATCCGAGCAGACAGAAATCAAAGCCATTCCTTCCCGGACGTTTGGAGGTCACATATCCTGGGCTTCAGGGTAGAATTGATAACTTGGCCCCAAGCAGCGTTGGTAATCATGCGTATTCACTCGTTTACCAAATCTTTATTGAGCACCTACTGTGTCCCAAGCACTGGGAGGACTGTAGTGCTCAAATGGCCAGGCACTGCCTTCGTGGATTGTGTAGATTAGTGAGTGTCAGAGTGAGTGTTGATCAGATACTCCCACAAATAGGTATTTGAAGGAGAACTGGGATAAGGGCCATGAAGGAAAAGAACTGAGGAGGGGACCCTGCTTGGATTGGGCTGCCAGAGATGCCTTCTTGGAGGAGGGAGCTGAATTCTGAAGGACTTGAGCTGGGAGTAAGTCGTTAGAGGAGAGGAAGAGGAACGTGTGTGAAGGAGCAGGAACAGGAGGGGGCTTGCTTCATTTGAGGGTCTGGAAGGAGGGCGGCAGTGAGGGCCGGGCTCCCCAGGGTGAAGCAGACAGAACTTTCCAGAACTTGCCGAGATGGCAAAGGCTAGCTGTATGCACAGCTGTGAGGTGGCCGCTCTCTGGTGCTTCCCTCTGTGGCAGAGCCCTCCACCCAGACGCCTGGGCTCAGCCCCACCCCTGTCCACCAAGCCTTCTCTCCAGAAATAATCTCAGACCATTGGCTTAAATTAAAAGAAAGAAAAAAGGAAGAAAAGAAAGAAAGAGAGAGAGAGGGAAAGAAAGAAAGGAAAATAGAAAGAGTTGTTGAAGGAAGGAAGGAAAGAAGGAAGAAGGGGGAGGAAGGAAGGAAGGAAGGAAAGAAGAAAGAAAGAAATAAAGAGAAAGAAAGAAAGAAAGAAAGAAAGAAAGAAGAAAGAAAGAAAGAAAGAAAAAGAAAGAAAGGAAAAGAAAGAAAGAAAGAAAGCAAGAAAGGAAAAAGCAAAGGTTCCTAGACTACGTACCTGTGAGGAACAGAGATGAGCATGATGTGATCTCTGCCCCAAGATGCTCAGAGCCTCATTAATCTGCCCCCATGGAACCATCTGCAAAACCCCAGAGGTAAGGGCCCAACAGAGGGAATTATGGGAATTCAGAGACGACCACATGGCCACCAGGGCAAGTGGATGGGGAGTTTCTTATTGGAGGTGGATTTTTGCAGATTTACCTGGTGCCAGGTTCAGGGAACCACCTGGAAGGGAAGTCCTGTGTCCCCTCTCCAGGGAGCTCTGTCTTTCAAGCCTGATGTCTGATAGGGAAACAAAAGGAATTTTAGGAGCAGGGAAGACAGTCTTGGAAAGATTGGAGCCCCTTTATGTGGAAGAGCCCACGCTCCTTGTGAAAACAGAAGGCTCTTCCCTCCGGTAGATTTTTCCTCCTAGCTGTGAGACGTGTCCTGTGCTTTGAGGAAAGCTGTCAGGACAGGACTCAGCATCTGATGGACAAAACCAGAAAAGACCCCCAGGTCTTGCCCCTAAAGAACTTCTGGAGGAGAGTGGGACTCAGATCCCACCAAACTGCTTCTTTATAATGTCTTAAAAACTCAGTTCGACTCTTTCCCTGGTCTTTAGGGCAGACGATGTGCAGATCACTCTGCCTGTGCCTCAGTTATCTTATTACGAGCCCATCCATCCCCACCTCAGGGCCTGTGACCAAATATGTGAACGTGATGGTGATATGGCCCTCGAGGGTGTAGTGAGTCCCTGGGTGCAGGCCCTGCACTCTGGTCCCCCACCATCCTGCAGGTGGATTCCCTTAGTGTCCTGCCTTTCCAGGAGGAGGCGCTGACCTGAGAAGGTTCATCCCTTGGCCAAGGTCACACAGTCACCCTAATGACTTTGAGACTCTGACGGCAGAGCCTGTCCTCCCCAAGGCTCTGTGCTACCCTAGGTTGTCTCTCCCAGTATTTTTCTGGTGCCCCGAGCAGCAGCTAAAGCGCGGTGTGGCCGGCCGGGTGGAGCCCTCCAAGCAGGTTCCTTCATGAGCCCCCTCAGTCCCATTTTACAGACGGGAAGGATGTCGCCAAGGGCAGGAGTGCGGAGGGAAGTGGGTAAGTGAATTGCTCCAACCCCGGGGGAGCTGGCGGAGGCCAGGATAGTCGGCGGCGGGCGCAGGCCAGTTTCCACTCTGCTGCCTGAGCCGCACTCTTCGGGCCCAGCTGATAATTGCTCGTTATGTCCTTAATCTGGGCACAGCCGGGCCTGGCAGCAGAATTGCATCACATCAAAGCGAGCTCTTCAAAGGAGCAGAAAGCTGGCCCCTGGGGTAATTAGCAGAGGGCCTATTCTCTCCTGCTTAGGACAGTTGGAGGGGTTTCGGGCAAGGTCCAAACAGCACGAAACGAGGCTCAGAATTGTCAACTCTGCTGAACTTGGACGAGCAAGGTGATGCCTCCAATCGCCCAGTGTATGTGTGTGTGTGTGTGTGTGTGTGTGTGTGTTTCTTTTATAAGCTGCTAAGACAGTTTTCTGCCCGCCTGCCCCAGATGCCCTGATCAACTGACTGTCCTCTGCTTCCCTGGAACCCCGTGGACCCTTTCTCTAGACTGCCACGTTCTAGAGGAGCTGGAAGAAAACACACATTCACGTGCACATACACGCACATACACACTGATCACCACCACGGCCCCAAAATAAAAGCCTAAAGAAGGCGACACAACCTTGCTAGTGCAGAGAGGTGTTCAGACCGCATCATTGTGACTCAGTTCCCCCAGCTGCCCGCACGGAGGAGCCCCGGATGGCAGCCCCAACTTGGGGGGTGTTGGTTCACCCATCAAAGTGGAACTCGGTCAGGGGGCAACAGGCCTGGCACGAGGTCTCCGAGAAAATCAAAGGATACAGCTGCTTGCTGAGCGCGACCCGCCTCCTCCCTCACCCGGCTGGAGGGGACAGGCGAGGTGATGTTCTGTCTGTAATCCCATTTGCAGGCCCCTCTTGCACAGCCAGGTAGCCACCAGCACGGCGTGGTGGTGCAGAAAGTGCTAAGAGACGTTATAATGGAGTCCGGTGCCTCTTCTTGACGACCTGTGGGGCACTCAGGCTAACAGGTCCAAGTGAGTCTGCTATCTGAGAAACAATGGTGCTGAACTGGCCCGCGGGGGACCGAAGACCCTTTGCATGTCTGGCAGGGGGAGTGCTGATTCCAGGACTGGTTGGCGCCAGAGAAAGAGATGTTTCTTTCATCCCTGCTTTAATAAATGCAAAGTTTCACTTGCTTGAAAGTTTGGAAAAGAATTCATCTTACCCATCTCTTAACCATAATTGAATAATAGATATCTTAAGTAGCGAGGTCATTAAGGTGGCAAAACTCTCCTGAGCTAAATGAGGAAGGCGTTCTCAGACACTGAACAAAATCCATCAGACTGGGGAGTGGCGGGGAATCGTGGTACCCGGGTGCTTTGTATTTAACGGAAATAAAGCCATCGGCTTTATATTTGCCGATAATGCAGACTGTAGCCTAACATTGTCTTCATTTATAGTTTCTGAACATGGGGCTTTCTTGTATCAGTTATTTTGCCAACAGTGGGACATAAACGATTGAGCAGACACTTGGAAAGTCAGTAGAGAGTGGACATTATTACTCCCCCATAAGAGGCCCTTGTGGCCCCAGGAACAGACCCAGACACTATTGTTTCTAAAATGACTTAATCCAAGGCCATTCCCTTGTAGATATCTCTCCCCCTGGTTTCAGGCTCTCTATCCTGCAGCCAGCTCCCATCCACGTTGTGTGATTCATGAGTCCCGTGCTGCAAACATGAACCTTTAAGATTGTTTCACAAAGTACCTGCAGCCTCGCAATCGTCAGTGTGTGAATATACCACACACCTACTCCACGTCCCCTCGGCCTGTGTGTTAACTATATGGGAAGTCACATGGGGCACTTCTGGGAGTGGTGAGACTTCATGGAAAGAGGACGTTAAGACCGGGGTTTGAGTCTCACTGGCCAGCTGGCTGAAACTCGGGCAGGTCAGCCTCACTTTGCTTGTCTCTACAATGGGCTTTGGGTGGTGTGAAGCCATCTAGAGTGGGCACGCGCCTTCCTTGGTGCTGCCTTTCCTTCCTCCACATGTGGGCACTGAGCTGTTTGTCTACAAGCCTTTCCCGCTCTTCAGCTGAGCTTCCTAGAGGATAAGATGTGAGCTAACTTCTCTGTGTTTAGGAGCGAAGTGCCTGGCTCACAGCAGGTGCTCAATAAATGCTTAGTAAATAAGAGAGCACCTACTTGGCCTACCTTGAAGGTGGAAACATGTGGATTAAGGGTACAATCAGGACTGACTAAATACTTCATGGCCCAGTGCAAAATGAAAATGTGGGGCTGCTTGTTCAGAAATTATTAAGAATTTTAAGACGGCAGCGGCAGAGCACTGAGACAAGTGCAGGGCCTTTCTGAGCACTGGTCCCTGAGCAATTGCACAGGTCATATCACCATCGTTATAACTTAATGGTGCTGTATCAGTCTGCTTGGGCTGCCATAGTGAAGAACCACAGTGGGCACCTTAAACAACAGAAGTTTCCTTTCCCACTGTTCTGGAGGCTGGAAGGCCAAGATCAAGGTGTCAGTGGGGTTGATTTCTTCTGAGTCCTCTCACCTTTGTAGATTGCCATTTTCTCCTTGTGTCTTCACATCCTCTTTCCTCTGTGTGCATCTGTGTCCTAATCTCCTTATAAGGACACCAGTCAGAATGGATGACCCACCCCAATGACTTCATTTTAACTTGATTACTTCTTTAAGGACTCTATCTGCAAACAGGGCCATATTCTGAGGTACTGCGGGTTAGGACCTCCACATATGTATTTGGAGGGGGGAGGTGCAATTCAGCCCATGAGAGGTACTATCAAATATAGATGCTTTATAGTCATCATTCTGAATTTGGTTTCAACCACATGCTATTTCAACCTACCCTGTAGAGAGAGATATGTGTAACACCTGCTTTTGCTGGTTATAAAAGAAAAGGATGAAGAAGTAAAGCTCACCATTATCCCGCCATCCAGAGGTTAATGTTTTGATGTTCATCCTTTCTGTCGTTTGTTAATGTGCATATTGATGGTACCGACTTAGATTGTACCATTTAGGATCTTACTTTTTTAGTTCATCATATGTCCCTAGCCCACCCTGCTGAATATTTTGAATCGGTTTTGGGAATTTTAACAGTGACAAATCGTATTGCAGATTCATCCAAAGTTCGCAGATGCTGAAGTCACCTCCCAGGATACGTCAATAACAATGCTGCCCTGGTTCACACAGATGATGCCATCTCTGGAGCCACCTTGGGGCACTCAGACCACAGGGCAATAAACCACCCAATCCTTGCCGGCCAAGGCATTTCTCGGCCCTCTGTTGGCTTGGCAACGTGAAGCAGAGAGGAGGGGGTGAAGAATAGGATTGTGGCTTCAAGGAGGAGTCTCCATCTGTCCACAGTGGTTTCAAAGCTAATTACTACGGATGTAATGGCTCAGCATTCATTCCTTAATATAGTTCCCTCAAGAAAGAACCATTTAGTCCACCAATTATTTTATCTCTTTTAGGGCTACTTTCTTAATTGCAAAAGAATCTAAAAATACAATCGGCATACTTGATATGTGCAGTATCTTGTTTAGAAAGTTAGGCTGGGAGAAAGAATGCAATTAAACTGTCAAAATGTAATTGTGTCTCATAGTTAATTTAAACTGGCTCATTCCCATTTACTTTTCATGGTTTTGGAGTTAAAAGCAAAGAAAGTTACCAGGACAGCTGGTAGTTATGAAATGAAGATGTGGGGCTTTGAGCACGGGAGCTGCGTAGTTGCTGCCGCTCTCAAATGACTTTGCTTTAATAATACAATCTGATGTTCGATTTCCGAGATACTGGAAGTATGGAATTAGCCAGTTTGGGGCACAATGGACCGTTCTGATTAAAGAAGTACACTCTGAACTGATAGTAACTCCAAATCTCCCCAAAAGAGCAGGTGTGTGTGTGTGTGTGTGTGTAGTTTCCTGGGTTTCTGCTGTTTTTAGGTGGCTCCTGACTTATTTATAAGTATAACTGAAGGATGATTAGTTCAACAGAATGGGCATTCTTAGACAATTTCCTCAAAGGAAAAAGTCCCCCATCCATACAGGCTGGTTATGGAAAGGCCATTTCTTCTGGAAATGCATATGAAGCACTGATGTAATGTCTTGGACTAGGCTCCTGGGAGCTGGAGATGGGCCTGACTTGGTTTCTCTCCTCAAGCAGCTTGAAGACAAGTTGGGGAGACAGAGCATTTTGATTGAATATCGGAAGCACTGAGACAGAGGTAGGAAAGAATACCTGGGAAGCCACTGAAGAGGGAAAAACGCCCTGATGGCCACACACACCCGCTAGGATGTGGCAAAAAGCGTACTTCGATTCAGAAATATTAAATTGCTTCCTGTGCTTGGGGCATGATCCAAACCTCAGCACAGAGCTTGTGCTCTGGAAAGGTTTGGCCAACGAAGGAGGTGAAATGAAAGAATGAAAAGTGAGCACAGAATTGTAGGTGTTCCAGAAACGTTCGACAAATGAATGAAATGAATTGTAAAAGAGATAAGTACTGAACACTACAAAGAACGTCCAGATGAATAAGACAGGGCCGTGGCTCCTGACCATGGAGGAGACGGAGTGGGGACTGGTGGGGAGTGGGGCTATATTCATTTTTTAAGTCACCTCTTTGTCATAGCATTTTCCCTTTTATTAAAAACCTAATGCATGTTTACAAGGACACAATATCACTTACGTGGTATTCCTGTCAAAGATGCATAACCTGAATCTAATCACAAGAAGATAGCAGACAAGCCCCAACTGAGGGATATTCTGCAAAAAAATAACTAGCATATAATCTTCAAAAATGACAAGGGCAAGAAACACAAAAGAAGGCTAAGGAACTGTTCCAGGTTAAACGGAAGAAGAAATGAATTTCCTGATTTTGATAAATGTACCATTCACATATTTAGGGGTAAGGAGGCACAATGGCTGAGGGAGAGAGAGGGATGGAGGAATGATAGAGCCAACAGGGTCAGATGTAATCATTTGGTGAACCTGTTTCTGGAAGTTTCTTGTACTCTTCTTGCAACATTTCTGTACATTAAAAATAATATCAAACTAAAAAGGTTTTAAAAAATACAAACTAAACTTAGAAATGTTGGAAAATTTAGAAAAGCACATGGTAGCCAAAATAGAATAACTCAATTTCGTCCTCCAGAAACCACCGTGCTCAATAAGTTGTCATTCCCTACCAGTCTTCCCTCTGTGCTTTTGTACAGCGTTTAGAATGTGCTGGATGACCTTTTAACTGTGCACTGCATGACATCTTTTGAGTACTTCTTGTGGTTATGGACACACATCGTCAAAGAGGTCTGCCTTGCTTACTAACGTGTTTGGCTTGGCGATAGGGGTCATAATCCTGATACGTGGGCATTTGACAAAGCGTTTTGGTGGCATCTGCTGACTGCTTTCACCATAACCGGTGGGCGCTGCTTGTGTCCTGACAGTCACAAGCCCTGGACGTCATTCCCACACTGTCCTCTGACGCCACTCCAGCCACTGGTCTTTTTTTGGTCTTTAAAGCAAGGTTTCTCAACTTGGCACTATTGACATTTTGAGCCAGATCATTCTTTGTCGTGGGAGCCGTCCTGTGATTTGCAGACATTTAGCAGCATCCCTAGCCTCCCCGTGACCTGATGCCAGTAGCACCCCCCCCCCAGATGTAACCAAAAACGTCCCCAGACATAGCCAATCATCTCCTGGGGGGGCAAGTTGGTCCCCATTTGAGAATCACGGCTCTAACATCAGAGACCATAGAGGCAATGGAATTCCTTCCGTAGCTCATGTCCTCATTGGAACTGACAGGGTTGGATCATCGGCAAAAAAGAGCCCTGAGTCCAGGGTCACTCCTGCCTCAGCTTCCTCAGTGGTTAAATGGAGGAATTAGCGCACCTGTTCTGCTACCTCTCACGAGATCAAATGATACACGTTATGCCATGAATCTGTGCAGGGCTTGTAAATAGATGGTCTGCAAGATATTTCAAGGTTCTCTCTCGGCACAAGAATAAAATATACAGTAGTCACTGCAAACTCAAAAGAATACTTAACTTGAGGATTTATTATACTCATCTTCAAGTTGCTTGCCAAAATACCTACAGTTATAGAAAACTGTGACAGGGACAATATTATCTGCTTTCACAAAACCTGTTTTAGTTTACTTCTGGGTGTGCAGGAAGACTCCATTTTCCAGCCTCCCTTGCAGCTAGGTGGGCCACGTCACTGAGTTCTGGCCAATGGAATATTGGTAGAAGTGAGGTCGCCACCTCCAGCCTGGTCCCTAAAACTTCCTCTGTGGTCTCCACATACTCTTTTCATTTATCAGTCAGCCAGATTCAGTCCAGTAGAGAACTCTGGGTGCTGGGGGATGATGAAGCCACTAGTCAAAAGGAGCCTTGGTTCCTAAAAAATCTGTGTGGAATGTAGCCCCTCCCCAACGGACTGTGAGAGGAGCAAGACACAAAACTTAGTTGTATTAAGTTACTGAGATTGTTTGTTACACAGCAGGATAGACTTATCCTGACTCACACAGGTAACTAGAGATCAGCACTGAGAAAAACCCTAAGGAAAAGGTAGAGCAAATCAGATGCTATGACCAGTTATTCATGGGAAGAATTCACAGACTTCTCTGAGTAACTAGAGTGTTCCTGCCTCTGTGCCTTTGGTCATCTCATTTCTACTCCTGGAATTCCTCCCTTTACTCCAGCCTCCACTTGGCAATATTGTTTGTTCTTTCCAGTCAAGTCAAGGACCAACTCTTCCAGGAAGCCTTCCCTAACTGCCTAGCCTAGAAGTAGTCTTTCCTTCCCATGAACTCCAGTTCCATCCTGTAATGTCCTCATGGCTTTGTTTTACAGCTATTTGTCAACATTTTCCCTTGATCAACTGACCTTTTAAAGGAATACCCCATGTACCATTCACCTTTGCACCCCACCCCCAAGTCCCTTAAACACAACAGTATAATGAAGTCAAAACACCAGCATACTATTAATCAGACATAGGTTCAATATACACACCCAGAACCAAACTTAGGAAGCAAATTATATTTTTCACATCACAACATTTGTTAACTGCTTACCCAGTGCAGGGCTCCATGACGGTCCCTGCCATTGACATAGACCCGTCTCATATAACCCCCACCAAAGAGCCTGCAAATTTGGTATCTTTATTATCCCTGCTTGGCAGTTTTCCCAAAGCCACACCCCAGAGCCCACGTCCAATGCACCACAGGTGCTCTGCCCCCCAAACTGCCACACGCCAATTACTTCTTTTGCCTTGTCGTCTCTGAGAATTATCATCGGACCCAGAGGAAAAGGTGAGAAGTGAGACACAGCCCATCAACTGTAAAACAGTAAAGAGGGTAGAATGAGATAACCAGGTGACTGTGGCTGCCGCTAGACAAACACTCATGATGTGATCATTATGGTTTTGGATACGACCCGACCATGCCTCACCTTAACCAAGAAAAGCAAATGTGGACTTGGTCGAGCTTCCCTGCCACTGACCAAGAAGCCAGACACCAATGGAGATGGAAGGAAGACACTGTGAAAGAAAGAACCACCACCAGAAGGTGCAATCAGAATTCAATTCAGGACAGAAAAAAACGGATTTTCCAAGGTTGCTTCACACAATTTCCTGCTGTCTAATACTGGGCTTGGAATAGCTCTTCATACAGTCCTCAGCATAAAATAAATCCTTCTTTGATGCCCTTTTGGAAACAGCAGCATTGCTTCGTAAAAACATGTTTTGTTTTGCTTTTCCTTATACTTACCAGGTATAACTACTTTTGCATTAGAATGTGTATTGCCAGTACTGCCAAGGCAGGTAGACGGCAGCCTGCAAACTGGTTGTGGCCTCACTCTTTAATGGTGAAAAGCAGCCTTGGGCATGTATGCTCCCCTTGGCCATTGAATGGTCTATGGATGTCAGTGTGAAACATAGGCCCGATTCACTTTCAGATCTTGGGACTCCTCTGGAACGTGCTGGACGTTGGTCCTAACTTACAAACCCTGGCCAACCAGGTGGTCTCTTGTGTTCCACCCGCTCTGCTTGCTTTCCAACTAAGAAATAATTTTGAGGGAATATCAACTGAAAAGAATTTGGACGCTTATAACCTGGGATGTTTTTAACAATGGTACCAGCTATTTAGCCGGTCAGATACAGTGCTGAATTCTGGCCTTGCCTCTTACGGCTGTGTGACCTTGAGCAAGTAACTTAACCTCTCTGAGCCTCAATTCCTACCTCTAAAATGGGGAGAATAGTAGTGCCAACTCCACAAGATTATTGTGAAGATTTGGACCATCAAGGCTTACAGCAGAGTGGCCAGCACATAATGAGTGGTTAATAATGACAGTTTTTATTGCTGTTGCTGTTGTTATTAGCACTGCTATTGGTTATGTGCAATAGCACACGTTGCTCTTGTACACTGGAGAGTATATGCATTCGGTCCTTTAGATTGAATAGAACTGCTCGGATGAATACAACACATGTGCTTGTTTGCGCTCTCGTTTATTTGCGCACGTGCGCACGTGCATACACGCACTTGGCAGGACATCTTATCCTGGCTCCAGGGCCCCTGGGCTGGGCCACACTGGCCAGCACAGCTCGAGTTTCTCTGTCTTGCTCCTACACATCCGCCCTCCCCTTTGCGCGTCATTACCTTTGAGCCATCTGGTTATTGCAGCCAAGTTTTTACCTCTCCTTCATCACCGGCTCCCTCCTCACTGCCCACTCCAGCTCTCAGCAGCCCATAATCTTCTTATCACACTTCATCCGTCCACTCCTGTCTCCGCACACTGTGCTTTTCCCCAACTCACTCCAATTCTCTTTCTGAAGCTCCCCATTTTCCCCCTGCTGTCTTCTCACTCACTTTATCATTTTAAATCTGGCCTCCGGAAGCCTTTATCTTCCACATCCCTGGCAGGTACAGGAGTCTCCCTTCCAGCTCTTTCGGCTGAGTTTCCCCACCCTGGGCTGTGACGGATCAGGCAGCTTTGCTGGCGGAGGGCACTACCGCACTGAGCGAGGGAGTGGGTGTGGCTCCGTATGCAAATACGTAATGTCAACCGCTGAGACCTAGGAGCCAGGCGCTATTCCTGCTCATACGCACTGCCTGACTTAATCCTCACCACATCACTCTGCCTATTTTGCAGGTGAAGAATCTGAGCAGCAGAAATCAAATGACATGTTCAAGGTCAATTAGCCAAGAAGGGAAGAGCGAAAGCCAAGTCTAGCTTGGGCAGATGCAAAGCCCATACCACACGGCCCCAAGGAAGAAACAGACAGCCTGGGACTGAAGGGGACAGATGGCATAGGCAGCCCACTGGTGCTCAGATCCCATCATTGTTAGAAAGCAACAACTTTCTGCTGCTGGGCTGCAAAGTGGCAGTCATCTTCTCTGGGATGGGCTCCATATCTAAATCCCTTCCTTAGTTCAACCCACACAGAGGTGACTTTCTTTGCACCTGCTGTGTGCCAAGGAGTGACAGGGCATCGCTAAGTGGAAACAACATGGTCTCTGCCCTCAACTAGATGGTGGGCTGGAGTAGGAGGTGACAGAGGAGCATGAGCAGAATGTAGCATGTTGCCCCCGGCTCTGGGCCCAGAGGAGAGAGGAGCTCATCCTACGGGGGAGGGGAGGCTCTGGGAAAGCTTCTAGGATCTGGTGGCCGTTGAGCTGGGTCCTGAAGAATAACAGGTGTGGGACAGCTTGTTCCAGGGGTCGCATGTGACCTGGGACCATTGGCTCCTGGATACACAACTGGGAGGCTCCATGTCAGGAGAAAGGTGACATTTGGGCAAGAACCAGCAATTTGAAGTCTCATGGGTCTTCCTTTCAACAACTCCTCCCTGAAGCACTGTGGGGTAGTGATTATGGGCTTTTGCTAGGGGCAGATGGACCAAGTCCTACGCCTTCCTAGCTTCCTCTCTGTGTGATTCACTGTGCCTCCGTTTCTGCATCTGTAAAATGGGACCAATTCTAGTAGCTCTCAGTTCTAGGGCTCGCACGCAGTGAATGCTCATTCAATCAAAGCCTTAGCATCATGACCATCGTCATTCACCACTATCATTTCTGTAGTCAGCACCCGGGCAGGAATAGGGAGGTTAAGGTGCTGCGGCAAGAATCCCAGCCTCGGTTTCCTCCGCTGGGCCTCTTTAATGCCACAGCGCCTTCTTGCCCGCGTCCTCCCTTTAGCTACCTTCTAGATTTGTAGGGCGGATCGTGTGTCCCGCGAAAGGCTGTGTGTAGGAGAGAGAGCTAAGCGGAATGGAGCTCCATGTGCAGAAGATGCCAGCTTGTCAACCAAGAGGGATTGGGTTATCTTAAATCTGATCTCAGTTCTGCTGCTTAGTAACTGGGTGGCTTTAGGCGCCTTCCGTCATTTCTGTCAGCCTCAGTGTCCTCTTAGCTCATAGGGGATTGAGGAGCATAAAGGAGTTACGGATGCGTGTTTCTGGCATGGTGCATCGCACCCAGAGAGCCCTTAGTGCGGGCACTATGGTCTTCTTCCCCCTCCTCCCTGCCCCTTCCTTCCTCTTCTTCCTCTTCCTCCTCCGCCTCTTCCTCTCTCCTTTTCTTCCTGTAAGCCTCCCCACTTCCCCTTTCTTGCCTAGACTGGCTAAGGGTTTCAATCGGCTTCTGCGGCATCCTCCCTTGGGTACTCTGGTTAGGACAGCCAGCAGAAAGCATGTATTACAGCCCGCGTGGCTAACCCCCCGGTTAACCATCTGATTATGGCAAGGGGAAAACAAAAGGCCTGTGGGCCTGTGGCTGGGCCCGGAGCTCCTCAGATCTGAAAGCAGGACATCGAGTGTCAACAGGGCTGCATCTGGGTGGCAAGACGCTCCAATCCCATTGGACAGAAACTCCAGGCTGTCCTAGGTGCTGGGCTCCTGTCACAGCAAAGGATGCCTCGTGTCCAGAGCCTGCAGTGGTGCAAGAAGATGACACACTCAACTTGGAATGATCTGTGATTAGAGCCACAAACTGCAACACAGTGATTCCCGGGAAAGCAGAGCTGTTCTCTAGTGTTGGACGTTCTCGCTGTCCTTCAGCAACCTCAGCATGTTGGTTCACTTTTGTATTCATTCAACAAACGTTTATTGGGTGTCTGCTCTGTACCAGGTGCCCTATGTAATGAATATATACTGGGGACTAAAGTGGACAAAAATCCTTCCTCCACCGAGGTTTCTACTTAGACGGGAGACAAAAAAACTCAAGTATACAAACATATAACCATATAATTACAAATAGTAGTAAATGCTGTAAGGAAAACAGGCAGGGTGTGAAACGGAACATAATGGGAGGACACCTCCTTGAAACATTCAAGGAAGGACTCTTGGAAAAGGTGACATTTAAGCCAAACGCGAAGGGATGAGAAGGACCATTGCACAGGAAGTGTGGTGGCAGGAAAGGGCTGCAGCAAAGGAATGGGGTCAGGGAAGGGGTCTGTGTGCTGGGGGGACCCAGGGGACAGGAGAACTGGGGCAGAGGCAGAAGGAGATCACGCAGGGCCTTGGAGGCCGAGGCAAAGAGTCCGCATTTTATCCTGAGTCGGGGCAGGGGGCATTCCTGGCAGGATTTGAAGTAGGGGGTGACATGGATGTTAATGAACAGGGACCACTCTCATAGGCAGTAAGAATCACACTTCACCCACCTCTGCCTCGCTCTGGCTTTTCAGAACCTACTTGGAAAATGTGTGGGATGTTAAGGCCATTGGACCAGATCTTGGTCTCATCCATCAGAGGATAAGGGGCCTGTGTGGGTGGATAATTGGGCTACCTAACTTGGATGGAGACTTGCAATGCTGAAATTCCAGGGTGTGTCTGTTCATTAAACACTTAAACAGCACTTACTATGGGTTAGAGTGACCCTAAGAGACAGGTACAATTTCTAGGGAATGCCATCATTTCTCTGGGATAAACAAAAATATATCAAACCTCATTTTTGAGCTCCACCCATTTGGAATTTGCTACCTATTTCTGGGCAGTTCTGTGAGGCTAAGATGAGGTAATGAATGCAATGTGCTGACCACATAGTAGTTTCTTAAGAAACAGCCGTTTCTCACCCCTTTGCCTTTTGTCTGTAGAAAATAGGTTTCCCAAGCAGGAAAAAAACAAAACAAAAAAAAAAACCCACATATAATTAAAATGATAGGCACTTTGCAATTTGGTTAAGGCACACATTTCAATCACTTTGGAAACACCCATTCAGGCACAATTGCTGGGCTAATTATAAATCACTCCTTTTTATTCATTAAGCCAGAGTCCCCGAAGGCGCCCACAAAGGTGTGTTCTGTTGGACTAATTCAAGGCCCTCTTGTTTGACAGCCCTCCTTTGTCATTCTAGTGTTGGGGGACAGGCCTAACAGGTGTCTAACAGCTCAGCAGGGTCATATCAGGTTCTTACTGAAAATGCTTAAATTTCAGAAAACACGCTTGGCCTCACACTTGGCCAAGTCCATATGAGGCGAAGGGGTGTTGCAACGGGGCTCCTCTAAATGGACAGATAAAATGTCTCTTTCTTTAACATCAGTCCAAATTGGAGAGGTTTGAATATTTAATTATTAAAAAGTGTTATTTCTTTGGATGAGAAGTTGCCCCCTTAGAATGGGCCTGACTGGTGAAACTCTGCCACAAACTGGATTTTGTGGTCTGAGAGTATATTCTAAATTGCCTACTTGAAGTTATCCTGTGCAAGTTCCTTGCATTAAAAAAAAATGAGTGCAGTGCTTTTGTTAAGTTATAAACAGTACCTTTGTGGTGGAAAAAAACTACACCCATAAATATTATTTTAAAAATGTAAACATATAGTGAACTCGAATGCTTCTATACATAATCCAGCCAGATCAATTTAAAAGACCTTACATTGGTTGGTCACAATTTTTAAGTCTAAAGGGCACAATTATCTGAATTCAATAATGATTCAAAAAAGAGAGTTTTGAGGTTCTTGGGGGTATTTTTTCCAATTGATAGTTATCAATCAATGGAACAGACTCTGGAGTGCAGGAGCAGACCCACACATATGTGGTTAATTGAATTCTGACAAAGGTGCAAAGACAATTCAACGGAGAGAGGATGGTCTCTTCAGTGAACAGCAACAGCGCTGGCATAATTTAATACCCGTATAAACGAAAAATCAACCTCAGTCCATTCCTCACACTCTAGATAAAAACAGACTCAAAATGAATCGTTGATCTAAATATAAAATGTAAAGATGTAAGACTTTTAGAAGAAATGACAAGCGTATTTTGTGACACCGGGTAGAGAATATTTCAAAACCAAACTCCTGATCCATAAAAGAAAAAAATGATAAACTTGAACTCATTAAAATTAAGAACTTCTACTCTTCAAAAGACAGTTGAGGGCTTCCCTGGTGGCGCAGTGGTTGAGAGTCTGCCTGCCGATGCAGGGGACACGGGTTCGTGCCGCGGTCCGGGAGGATCCCACATGCCGCGGGGCGGCTGGGCCCGTGAGCCATGGCCGCTGAGCCTGCGCATCTGGAGCCTATGCTCCGCAACGGGAGAGGCCACAACAGTGAGAGGCCCGCGTACCGCAAAAAAAAAAAAAAAAAAGACAGTTGAGAGAATTAGAAAACAAAACAAAACAAAAACAAAACCCACCACACATTAGGAAAAAATATTTGCAAGTCACACATCTAATAAAGGACTTGTACCTATAATTCATATAAAGTACTCTCAAACCTCAGTGAGAAAACATTTAAAAATTTCTTTAAAAATGGGCAAAGTATTTGAATAAAAGTCTTCACCAAAGAAGATGTACAGTGCAAATAGGCTTGTGAAAAATGTTCAAAATCATTAGTCATCAGGGAAATGCAAATTAAAACTATAATTTAGAAACCACACATACTTATTAGAATGGCTTTTTTTTTTTAATCTGAAAATGCCAAATGTTGGCAGAGATATGGAGAATTAACGCTCTCATACATTGCTAGTGGAACGTAAAGTGATACAGTCACTTTGGGAAACAGCTTGGCACCTTCTTATTAAATTAAACATACACTAGACATATGACTCAACAATCCCACTCCTAGGTATTTACTCAAGTAAAAGAAAAACTTACGTTCACACAAAAACCTGTATGAGAATGTTTATAGAGGCCTTATTCATAATAATTATCAAAGCTGAAGACCATTCACATAGGCCTCAACTGTGGAACGAACAAACCTCAGACAGATCCTCACAGTGGCTACTCCATTAAAGGTAACATCACTCTGGATGTCACATGAATCTCATATGATGTCGTAAGAGGGGTACTTCACCTTTGTAGTATTTTCCCCCAAATCATCATCTAATCATGAAGATAAACTCAAATTGAGAGACATTCTACAAAACACCTGATCACTACTTCTTCAAACTCTCAAGGCTATGAAAAACAAGAAAAGACTGAGAAATGGTCACCATTTTTCTGGAACAGGAAAAAGGACATTAATGCGAAAATGGCGGAATCCAAATAGTGTCTGGAGTGTAGTTAATAGTATTATGTCAATGTTGGTTTCTCTGTTTAGACAAATATGTCATGGTGACGAAAGATGGTAACCTTAGCAGAAATGAAACATGGTGAAAGGCAAGTAGCAACTCTGTTCTCTTTGCAGCTTTTCTGTAAATCTATAATTATTCCAAACTGAAAAGACAATATTAGAAAAATAAGAATGCCAGGCACATAGCAAGCACTCAATAAATGATGATTATTGCTGTTCTTTTGAGGAGAAAGCCCTGGTAGGAAATGTAGATTATAAAACTTCCATTTTAAATTGCAAAACAATTCATAGATGGTAAATGGCTCTTACAAACGTTATTTCTCATCAGTTCAGAGCCGGAAGGGTGAAAATATTATCTGGACCAACCCCCTCATATTCCAGATAAAGAAACAGAACCCCAAGAGAAAGAAGCAAGAAGAAGAAAAATAACAGTGATTGAAATAATAAAATAACATTAAGAGTTAAAACAAAAAAGCAACAGTCATAGATAACAGTAAATAATACCTACTGTAACTCAGGCACTCTTCTAGGTGCTTATACCCACAATCTCATTCATAACAACCTTATAAGATACATTTTATAATAATCTCTATTTTACAGAGGAGGAAGCTGAGGTCAGAGAGGTTAAATAACTTGCTCAGGGTCACACAGCTTGCAAGGCTGGGCCTCACCATCTGGAAAAGAAAGGGAACTTAGATTCACTGAGCACCCACATGTAGCAGGCAAGATGCCAAATGTCTCCTAAACCTTAACTCATTTAATTCCTCACAAAATTCTGTGATATCTGTACCGATATCCCAAATTCACTAATGAGGAACTCAAGGTTTACATAATTGTCCCGCCACACAGCTGGCAGATGGCAGAGCTGGGATTTGAACTTAGATCCACCAGACCCCATTCCTGTGCCCTCTCTATCACACTGGTCTCCTCTGGATACAGGTAGAATGGTCCAGCAAGAACAAACCAGAGGCTCTGCCGTTTCATTCGCTGTTTATTCCACATTCAGGAAATCTCAGCTTTCCTAGTGGTACAGCTTCTGCTATTTTCTGTTTTACAAGCAGAAAAGACATATTCCATCCATAATTCCTTAAGACTCACGTAGCTGACCTAGAGCTTTCGAGATCCTCAAGACACAGGATGACGACTGTGTCCATTTTAAAAATTCAAATTTCATCCACTACCTAGAAAGTATTAACAGAGTCAGTAAGATGTTAACATATAACAATATTAGCTGAGGCTGATGTCTGATGCTCTCTGGCCAAGCTCTGACTGTCCACGGCTGAGAGGGTATGAAAAGCGTTACATGTATTTAAACATATTGAGGAAAAAAGTACAAAGCGATCATCTGTTTGTATCCCCTCCCACATGTGGCCACAAATGGAACATATTGGAAAGGTTATGAGAGATCAGGAGATTTAGTGAACAGGGCACAATACAGCTTTGTGGTCCGGTTTATTTTCTCATGACAATGTATAAAATATAGATTGAGATGAACTCAAATCCCTCATATTTCGTTTTATAGTTCAAATTCATAAATTCTCTACATTCATTAGAAAGCGATGTACTATCTGCACCCACTTGAAAAGATAGCATCCCAAGGGACAGATACAAGAATATTAAAAAAAATCCTGATCAAAGAAATATTGCTTCTTTCCTCCTTTCATTGAGCAGATGTGCAATGTGTCCAGAGAAAGAAATAGAAAAATTCCTGAGTGATTTATTTGATGAACCCAGTTTTAACTGAGGTTATTGCGTGCCTGATATCATGACGGGGGTTATTAGTTTCTAGTTGAAAATGACCAGAGAGAGTCCCGTTCACTTCATCAATATGGTCCATTTATAGGTTGTCAGGGAGGCGACATCATGCAGCCGCAGCACTTTGTCTTAGAGTTATTTCTCTATTAGATGGTTGCCATCTTTATCATGAAGACTTTTGGTTATTTAAGAAAACCCAGACCAGAAAGATATATCTGTTCCATCCCAGCACTGAAGTCATTAAAAGCAGATGCATCACTTAGAAAAATGTCTTCTATTCAAAAGCCCCATTGCCACAGAAAAAGGCATCACAGAAGTCTCACTTGCCACAGAAAAAAATAAAAAACAGACCCCCCAAACCATGCTTTTTCTAGGAAGAAAGTTGATTTTTGCTTTTGCTAGAAAGAATACTTTGTATAAACCAGGGGTTCCCAGACTTTGTGAAGCAACAAAATTATTTTTAAAAGTTTGGGGTGGGGGTCCCTCTACATAAGATTATCAATTTTTAATTTTGCCAGATAAAATCATTAACAAGTGTTTTTTTATTGTCTCCATCATTTCATAAAGAAAGGGCATTTTAAGGCACACACACAAAATTTTAAAATAACATAAACATTTAAAAAGAACACAGTCTCAGAAAGAAGGTATTCCTTCCTAGGAGAGAGAGCCTTAGGCTGCTCTCCCCACAGACTGAAGAAGCTGTAATCACTTATCAGCTTTGGTCTGCAGACCTTCTTCGGGAACCACCGGAAAATCTGGTAAAATCAGTGACCAGCTATTGATATTAGAGGTGGAAACCTCTTGTTCTGGAACTTGTTTGTAATGTCTTAATACTTTACTAAATTGTTAAAGCACTAACAGTAAAAGAAATAATGAAAACATAATAATGGTAATAAGTAGGTAACACCATGTATTAAAGTGCAGGCTAGATGTCAGCTCTTTACTATGTCCTTGACATGTTGGTATCTCTTAATTTTTACAACAACCTGTACATCGGTATCGTTACTCTCACTTGAGGGACTAGGTAACCATGGCCCAGAGAAGTCACAGAGCTTGCCCAAGGCACCCAGCAGTGAGTGACAGAGCTGGGATTCCACTTCAAGTCCCTCTGAGTCAGAAGCCGGTGCACCAAGGACTCGGCATCCTGCCTTCTTCCAGTTACGCTCTGCTGTACTTATATGTCTCAGGCTCCGTTTCTCCCCCATGTGCTCAGGTTGCTTTTGTTTTGTTTTGTTTTTTTACATCTTCAAGTCCTCAACACTCAGGCACAGTGCCTGACAAATAGGAGGCGTCTAATCCCTATTTCTAAACAAATAAATAAATGAAGACTTGCAGTTTGAGAAGTTTGTTTTCAAACATAGGGTGGTGTGAGAATTAAATGAAATCATATATGTAAAACACTTAAAACTATCCCTGATAACACAGGAAGCTCTTGATATATGTGAGTGACTTTCATAACCGGTATTAAGGAATCAGCTCCCCTTTGAGAAAGCTGTCTTGGCTTGGTCTGTTGGAGAAATTCCAGCAGCCTTGCAGAGGAATCTTCACACAGGATATCTTCTACAGAAGGATTTTAAAAAAATCAGAAATGACCATTTCTAAAATGCACACATACATCACTTTTTTTCTTCTTCTTTTGCTATATATATTATTATTATAGCATATCATTACATTATATAGCTATCATATATGCCATATGATATATATGTATCACATGCAACATAACGCCCCTTAGCTCATGGATGAAGGATGTGCAACTTAATAATAAAACAAAATCAATCCTTAGGCCCTCCTTTTTTTGGGGGGGGGATTCTATTCTGTTATTTTAATTTTTTAAATATCTTTATTGGAGTATAATTGCTTTACAATGGTGTGTTAGGTTCTGCTTTATAACAAAGTGAATCAGTTATACATATACATATGTTCCCATATCTCTTCCCTCTTGCATCTCCCTCCCTCCCACCCTCCCTATCCCACCCCTCTAGGTGGTCACAAAGCACCAAGCTGATCTCCCTGTGCTACGTGGCTGCTTCCCACTAGCTATCTATTTTACATTTGGTAGTGTATACATGTCCATGTTAGGCCCCCCTTGATTAAAGGATTTTTAAAACAAATCTTGCTTTGTTGGGCCCCAAAGGAAAATTATAAGTGGTTGAAAATTGGGGTTCTCCTGTGTATAAGATGGAAATACAAACTCTTCCTTATTTGAAAAGCAGAATTGACCAGTGCTATTTAGAAAGAGCTCCCTGACACTTTTTATGAACGTCATTTATCGATACAGTCTTAAGCTCAAGCTTAGATTTGTTTTTCATTCTCCTCTACGGCGCTGTGAAAGCTGCATTGCGAGTCAGACTATATTACTAGTGTCAGGGGCATTGTATTATTCTCCCAGACCTTTGCTGGAAATTTCCCAAGATGGTAATGAGAAAACGATTACAGCAAGGTCCATTTGTCTCTAATTTCTGCACCCTAAATTACAAGAGGTCCCAGGAACCATCCTCCCCAAGGCAAGCTTTGGGACCAGATAGAAGTGATGTTCTTACTGTTTTTTATTTCAGTTGGTGATACTCCCTGCCTCCCCTGGACAGATGTTTCTCTGAGCAAAGCGACCCTGGCTGCTGAAATGATTTCTAAGTCTCTTGCATCAGCAAGATTGGGGGACAAGGAGGCTAGTTACTCTTCAGCTCTTCAGATGGGTCAAAGTGTTGAAAGTCAGAGTTACCACTATAGCAGCCGGATTTATAAATGCCTCAACAACTTCATAGCATTTAGCCATATAAAATAATTAGAGATTACCCAAGATAAAAAGGACAAGAAAAGAAAATTTGGGATAAGTAGATTTATGTTTGTTTACTTTACCCCAGGCAGAAACAGGCTAATTTCTGGCATGCGGTACCCTGTGTTTGGGCTCAGTGTGATTTCAGAGGTTTAGTCTCTGGTGCCGAGAGGTGAGTAACCATTTTCCATGTTTGCTCATAGACAGAGAAATGTAAGTGGCGTCAAAATACTGAACAGTTAGATGTTGCTTGTAATATGTTATCTTATCAGATAGACAATGTCTGAATGGAGTTTTATCAAAATAGTTTCACAGATAAGTATACACTTTAAGAAGAACTAGAGGTCAATTAAAAGTATCTCTCCCACAGATAATATATAAAAATATAATCTTTCATAGATAGACATATAGAAAAGTGTATCTTTTTTCATCGTTACATATATTTTCCAAAGAGCTAGAAGTCAACCATGGGCATCTTTTTTGCACCTTCTTCATGAATAAATTAGGCAGAAAAATCCTATAGTAGCCTAAACTTTTGCCCATGTAGACCACTTTCTTTCATTCAGGAACCGTATAATACCCCAGATCATCTCAGCCCTCTGCATGCTAAATATCCCTCAGATGAGGAACAATTGGACTTTTATAAACCTCACTTAAACAAGACTGATGTTAAGGATGCAGATAGTAAAGATGATGCTTGTTTTATTGTCTTCAAGATCGTCTCAAAGAGTTGATGGCTGACCGGCCCCAGCCCTTTTGCAGCAAATAAAACAATTTAAAAAAAAAAAAAAAAAAACAGCAACAAAAAACACCTCTCTTCTATACCAGATCAGGCCCGGAGGGTTATTTTGTTAAAAATCTTACTCCAGAATTAGCTTTTCCTCCTTCCTCCCACTGCCTCCCTTTCAGTTTGCTTTAAAGGTTTTTGTTTTTGTTGTGTTTTCAACCAATTCCGTTTGCACTTGTGAATGATAATGAATTGGTGCTCTTGCAGGAACTTGAACTTCTTGGATAAAAGATGTGTTCGATGTTTAGGTCATTAACATTGACATGATTATCTTCAGAGTTTGGCCCCATTAACTTGATTATTGAGTCACTGTTTATTGTCATAGTCTGTCACAGAGCTTAACGGCAAAAGGTCAGATCAGCACGAAAGGATCCAAGTGATGCGGACAGAATGACTGATCTTTCAATGGAATAGCCGCTGTTATTTGCTCTCGTTTCGGGGTGGATGACACAAAATGCCTCTGACTTCAACACAGGAAAATTATTTTCAAGCTGTGTTGAAAATCTGCAGCTTTGAGCAGGTATCAGTGTCCTTAAAAATGTCCACGCCCGTTCAGCCAGAAATTCTACTTCTACTTCTGCCAAGGGAGCAGTAAAACATACAAAGATTTACGTTCAAAGCTAGTCATTTCAGTCTTGTTTACAATAGCAAAGAATTGATGACCATCTAAATGTCCAGCTATTGGGATGAGCTAACCAAATTATGTTATCATACATAATGCCGTGATTCAAAGGCATAACTTCAAATAATAGTTACTAGATATAGGAAAAATTCATGGCCTATTAAGTAAACTACGGATTAAAAAATATATATAGAGAGAAGAAGTAAGCCTGATGGTCCAAGACATTACATATTTGTGTGTAGGTAACAACAAAACCACAGGATTTTTCCCGTGCTTACCACTGGGTGTGTGTGTGGGAAGTATTTTTATTCATTCTTAATATTTTGCCGTGTTTCCTAAATTTTCTGCCATAAACACACATTTCTTTGATAACTAAAAAAAAAAGGAAATGCAATTTTTAAAATACTAGCAAGGATGCAAGCCCTTGTAATTACATATTCATCTGAAGCACGGATCCATGGTCAGGTACACCGGTGAGCAGACATGCAAAACCGCCTCACGGCTCCACTATTCCAGGACCTACATAGAGTTGTCAAAAGGAAGTCCCATAACATGCATTTGCAGCTCCCAGCCCTTTATTAATGTCACATGTGCTCTTGTAAGGTTAAGTTATTAAGTGATATACAATAATTGTCTCTACTCCAAAGTAGACATTTCAATTCACTCAGCTCATGTGGATCTATTTCGGTATCATTTATCACAACCGCTTTTTCAGAATGATCTCAGTGGGCTGCTTCTCTTGTCCTTCTCTTTGAATGCAAGCCGACCTAAATGGCCCCGGTAAGAAATTAAATATAATTACCTATGGCATCGCACAGGGCACAATGAGAGCGCGCCAGCTTCCGAAATGGAAAAAGGCGTTTGGAGGCCCCTCATCTTCATTCCTCCCCAGAGTTAATTTGCCTGTATTTCCTCCCTCGTGGAGAACGCTTACATGTAGCCTCACAATGACCTGTTTAGTTGGCGGTGGAAAATTATGTCATTTGCAAGCAAGCTTTCAGCTGTGATATTTTATAATTGTTAAGATGAAAACCTGATAATCCTCTCCCCCTTCACATAAACTGCAATCCATCTTTAAACCTGTGGTAATTCCTAAAACCTGCCGCTTAATAAACTAACAAACCCCAGGCCTATGTGATTTTTACGGGGAGTCAATCTTTGATCAGCCAAGCTGAAATGGGTCTGATAAGGGGACGCCCTTCCACTCTGGGAGTCGCCACTTGAGTGGGTGATTGCTGTTTCCTCCCTGTCCTCAAGTGCCAAATAAGCAGAAGTCTTCCTGAGCTTCTTATCTCTTTCACTTTCTTCTCGAGATCTCTGTCGCTTTAATCCGGCATGTCTGCTGCTGGTTAACAAGGAAATCCTATGTCAATTATCGCCAACAACTTCCTGCTGCGAAGCAGTGGGGAATCAAAGCGTTTGAGAGCCTTTTCACACCAGAGAGTGGTGCAGGGCCTAATTAAATGGCCCTCATATCCTGCAGCCCGGTGGAGGCCATATGATAGATAGCTAATGAAAGATAGCCTAATTTTTCTAAGAACCGTTTGGAGGCTGGTGGACTGTCTGGTGGGCTGCAAGTACGCCCCGGGGTGGGACGATGTGAGTTTTTTTATCCACTTCTGCTAAATTTAGTGAGCCTGTTGTCAGCACAGGACAGCAGGATCGGAAGAGAGCCTACCTTTGGGAAGATTGCATCTTATTAGAGTTGCTCTGTACGTCCAAGGTCCAAATGAGCGGGAGAGGGATGTGCAGGAAGATACAGAAAGACGTGAAGTTCAGATCTTGAAGGAGACCACTGCCTATGGAATGATTCAGCAGGCCCCAATATCAAGATTCCCCCTCCCGCCGAGGAATTCTCAGCTAATACGATGCTGCTTTAAAAAAATCATTTTACAAGATCACTGCCAATCATTCCTTTCAAATGACTTATTCCCTGGGGGTACACATACTCTATAGACAAATGAAACTAAAAATACACTTTTTATTTTATTACTTTTTTTGCAAGAAATACCTTTGTGACTCACATTTTCTCTCACCACTTTTCTTTATCTAGAGCAGTGATTCTCAAAGTGTGGTCCCAGGGCAAGCAACTTCCCCTGGGAGCTTGCTGGTGATGCAAATTTCTCAGGCCCCACTCTAAACCTTGCAGATCAAACACTCAAAGGGTGAAACCAGTGACCTAGAGTTTAACAAGCCCTCCAGGCGATTCCGAGGCTCACTAAAATTTGAGAGCACTGCTCTAGCACATGTCCAGAAGCTCTTCTGTAGGTGGCCAGTTTGGGTTGTTAATCATAAATATCATCCTTTGTTTAAAAAAAATCCAGCAAGTTACAAAACGGATACCCCATGTTATTTAACCTTGATGTGATGTCTGTCTACCTTTTATCAAAATGCATGTATACAAGACTGGGATCATTTCCTGAGTTCTGACTCATGATGTAGTACCTTACTGAGTGAGGTAACTTTTGTTTTAATTTGTGGAAGTTGGGGGTAGGAGGTAGGGAGTATATCCACTGAAATACTTAAACCTATCTTCTAGATTGTGATTTTTAGGCTTGCAGATTAAACAAAATCAAGGTACCAAACAGGGTTTGTTGCTTTTTATTTTGTTATGAACAACATTTACCCCCTCCGACACTGCATAAAAGAAAGGACATTTTAAAAAATGACAAAAAGAAAATTGTGAGGACATAATTTCAGAATAAATGTCAAGCCTTTAAATGGAATGAGGCTTTGCTTATGAAAAGTTCTTTCTGTTGTTTTTATTTTTCTCTTTTAATTAAAAATTTGGGGCTTCCCTGGTGGCGCAGTGGTTGAGAGTCCGCCTGCCGATGCAGGGGACGCGGGTTCGTGCCCCGGTCCGGGAAGATCCCACATGCCGCGGAGCGGCTGGGCCTGTGAGCCATGGCCGCTGAGCCTGCGCGTGCGGAGCCTGTGCTCCGCAATGGGAGAGGCCACATTGAGAGGCTCGCGTACCGCAAAAAAAAAAAAAAAAAAAAAAAATTGGGGGAGTTCTTTGCCATGAAATGGTATTGACTTGCTAACTGATGTGTAGAAATGGCTAGTGTAGGTTTTGGTTATGGAGAGAGTGGGCAGGTAACACTTTAACTTGGAAACTTATAACTCCTAAGTTGGAAGGAGTCATGTTACTCTCCTGCTTAAGATTATTCAATATATCCTTTTCATGGAATGAAAGTCAAATTCCTCATAACAGCATTTTAAGTGCTTTCTAGTTTGGCTTCAGCTCACTTTATTATTATAATTGTTACTACTAATATTGTACCTACTACTATTATTACATCTCCTACTACTACTTCTACAGAATGCCCCTGTCTTTGACAAAACTTTCACTATATCCAATCATTCTGTAAGGTCATTTGTGTGGATAACCTCATCAACGACCAGATACTATTGTTATCTTGAGTTTTACAGATGAAAAATTGAGGCACAGGAAAGTTAGACTGACTGCTCAACTGCTAAGTGAGGGAACGTGGGCTGGGATTCAAGAGGTTCCAACCGTCACATCTGCATTCCAGAAAGGAAGAAGGAGGAAGGAAGGCAGCAAAAACCTCACCTAATAATTTTAGCCTACATATCATTCGCATGAACTTAGTCACATGGTCACTCCTGGCTGCAGGGGAGGATGGTATAATAGTTTGGGTTTTTTTTTTTTTCATTTTGGCACATGGCTTCCCCCAACAAAATTAGAGCTTTGTTATTATGAAAAGGGAAAGGCGAACATTGAGTCAACTACCAGCAGTCTCTGCCCTGAAGCGTGACATTCTCATTCACTATGGGGAAGAATTCCATTAATTCCCATTGTGGCTGAAGGATCCCCTGTAGATCAGGTGGGATTTAGCCTTCCGGTTCCTTCACTGGGACACAGACTTAAGTGGCGTACTGAGGGGCACATGTATCACTCCTTTGGCCGCGGGGGTGGTAATTATAAACTGGCCACAAACATGGTTGCATGATTGGAGTATCAAAAGCAGATGAACCCAGCTATGTACATCTTACATTTTAGCTATGATACTATTTGATCTGTGACAGTATAGAAATCATCGACTTTTTATCAAAATGTAAAATGAAAGCTTATCACATTCAAGCCATCTGTGTCCTTTTCCCAAACATTTCACTCATACTCTGTCTGGCTTCTTGGTAAAGAGATACACCAGGGCAGCATCTTCATAGCCTTTGTTGCAGGTCTGTCCACTCATTTACATTAATATGTTGATGTCAGAATAGGCACACAGGGGCATGGCCTCATCCCATGGTCCTCACCAGAATGAAAAAGAAAAAGGATCATGACGTTATAAGACTAACAGTTACTGAGACCTTTAAGATTCTGTTTCCTTTACTTTTTTTCTCAGCACCATTCCGTTGACTTCTGCCCAGCGTTCCAGAATATTCCAAAGATAACAGTAGTGGAGATTTCCTGGGACCCTTGTTCCTACATCGAAATGTGAACTGGTTGCCATTAGAATATTTTAATAGATGAAGATTTGAAGAAAACTTGGAATTTCCTTCAAAACTCTAATTTGGGTGTTTTCATTTTAAATGAATAATTTAAATGTCAAATATCTTTCTTTGTGTGTCTATATTAAATATCATGTTATCAACTTTTAAAAGTTTGTTACAGATTCACAGGGAAGAGGGGAAGCGTGAGAACAACGTTACAACGTATTACTATTTGAATTCTGCTGAATTGGTTTAGCATCCACTATCCCAATGGGGTGAGGGCAGAGGAAACAGAAAGAAACATTTTCCCACAGAGAAGAGCACACTGCTTTGGAATCAGATCAGTGTTTGAAACCAGGCTCAGATGCTTACTAGCAAACGTCCTAAGCTTTTCTAAACATCGGTTTTCTTATTTGTAGAATGGGATGATGTAGATGATGACAATTACAACAGTGAACATTTATTGAGGATTTCTCATGGGCCGGATGCTAAACATATTACATATATTATTTCATTAATTCTCATCATGATCCAATAATGTAATTACTATTAGCATTTTCATGATACTATCTGTTTTAGTTATCTATAGCTGCGGAACAACCCCTGACATTTTAGTGGTAAGCGATCACCCTCTCTAGCTCACTGTGAGTTGGAAACTGAGGCTGGGCTCCGTTGAGTCATTCTTCTGGTCTCTGCTGGGCTCCCTCGAATCTCTACAATCAGCTGCAGGTCAGCAAGGCAGTTCTGCCTCAGGGATTTGGCTGCTGGGTGACAGGACTGATTTGGGTCCTATGTCTCTCCTCAACAAGCCTAGGCTTGTTCGTGTGGTGGAAGCAGTGTTCAGAGAGAGAGAGAGAGAGACAACATAAGCCCTGCTGAAACATTGGCTCAAAACCAGCACATCATCACCTTGCTGTGTTCAATTGGCCTAAGCAAGTCTCACAAACCAAACCCAGATTCAAGGGGTGGGAATGGACTCCATCTCTTGATGGGAAGAGACACAAAGTCTCCAGGGAAGGAGGGTAATGGTAGCCAGTTTTGCAAACAGTCTTCCAAGTCTCTACCTCATAAGGTTGTTGTAAGGATTCACAAATAATAATAGCTAACCTTATTTAATTCTCACAATAATCCTGTGATATAGGTACGATTATCGTCTCCATTTTACAGATAAGTGAGCTGAAGCAGAGAGATGTTAGGTTTCTTCCCAAAGTTGCAAATTACTAACGAGGAGCCAGACTCAAATGGAAGCAGTTCAGGTGAAATCTGACAAGGGTGGAGCCTGGGTTAATACATTATACCAGCATCAGTTTCCTGGTTTCCACAATATGCCATGCTTATGTAAGATTTGATCATTGGAGGAAGCTGGGAGAAAGGTACACGGGAACTCTCTGTACTATAGATTGCAACTTCTTGTGAATCTTAAACTAAGCAAAATTTAAAGAAATATTTTAAAAATTTGAGGCAGTTCAAATACTGAGCTAATGTTCTGCAGGCATATGAGGACCAGAGTGTAGTGCCTAGTCATACAGTAGGTGTTTAATAAATGTTAGCTTCCTCTTCTGAAAACCCATTACCCATTTAAAAGATTGGAGGTAACATCTCAAGTTCCTAACTCAGTATAAGCATGGGAACCACCTCAAACAGCCTCAGAAATGACCAATCAGATGTGGCCAGGGGAAGTCTGGGACGTAGCAGGGGCTATGGCTGGTCTCCCATTAGGGCAAGCCCTGCAGTTATAGGGCAAAACCGGGTGTGTTTCAGGATTTCTGCTTTTCTAAGATTACTTTATGGAAAATCTTTTTCAGATCTCACAGATCCCTGAGAAGCCTCAACTTGGAACTGAGAAAACTGTTGGGAAGTCTAATTAAAAGAGAACAATATGATATGGGGATTAGTCGAACTTGATAGGGTCAAGCCAGGCATGGTTTCTTACCTCTCCTCCAAGTTAGTGGAGAAAAATCCTGTAACAGAAAAAAATATATTAACAAATGATAGGCTACAAGTAGACCTAGTTAGTTTGTATTTTCACAAAGAGTGAGATAACAAGCTTTGAACAAAATTATAAAGGGAAATTAATAGCCATGTGTTAAAGTCACAGATCTGACAGAACAATAATAGTAACTATAGTAAGAATTAGCAGGCAGGTGCTGCTGGGCATGGATGTGGCCATGACCCACTGCTGAAGCTATGTCTATGAGCCCAGTGCCTGTGCGCTAATGGTTCGATGAGAAGCGGTTGATGTCTGGAACACTGGGGGAGGATGTTTTCTGGTAATGGCCAGTTGGTTTTACATGATATCCTGACAGAGGAAAACAAGGAATATACTCATAATGATAGTAATAACAATAATCATAGCTAACATTTACTGGGCACTTACTATGTGCCAGGAACTCTTTTAAGTGTGTTACCTCTGTCATCTCATTGAATCTTCACAGTCTTTTATGGGTGAGGAAATTGAGGTCTGGAGATATTAAATAACTTCCCCAGGCATGCAGAAGCTTCCCATGGGGAAGCGGGGATCAAAGCATGCATTGTCCCAGTGTGGCAACAGGCTCATTTTGGGAAAGTATTTTGGGACACAATAGCCATTGCCTTCACCTTCCCAATCGTCAGTCTGCCTGGGAATGTTGAGCGTCCAGGCTTGGAGCAACGGGGCCTCCTGTTACTCCTCGCTGAGGATGGAACCCAGGGCGCCTGCTTCTCGGGTGGAAAGTATTGAACTTTCTCCAAACTCTTAGTTTTTGAGTATTTCGTCTGGAATTCATTTTTGTTTATGATGTGAAGTTTGAGATCTAGCATTCACCTCCACCCCAAGAGCCAACCAGCTATTCCTGTGTCATTTGGTATATAAACTACCCTCTTCACATTGAATCAAAGTGCCACCTTTTACATGTATTAAGTTCTCATATAGACTGTGATCCATTTCTGGTTCTCTATTTTGTTCTTGATCTATTAATTTATTCCTATATCAATGGCATATTGTTTAGATTATAGTGTAGTATAGCATATGATACACACACACATATATGCATAGTATAGTATAATGAGTTTCATTATGTTGTAGGGGAACCCCTCCAAACATCTTTCTTTTTCAAACTTCTCTTAGTCATTCCCAGATAGTTATTACTCTATATAAGCTTTAAAATAGTTTCATGTATTCCCAGCATCCCCCGCACCTCGACACACAAAGTGCACAGGGATGCTGAACTGAATTGCATTTTATTTGTAAGTTAATTTGAGGACTGATATTTTTATGGTATTAAGCTCTCTTTACTAGGAACATGATACGTTTCTCCATTTCTCTGGGTCTTATTTTAAGATCTTCAATAAGATTTTATAGCTTTCTTTATACAAGCTCTATGCCTTTATTATCAAATGTATTCCTGGTTAATATGGTGAATAGGATTTTTTTGACTTCCATTTTGTAACTGTTTTTTGCTAGTGTAGCAGATATCGTGGTGCTGGCCCACTTCCCCGCAGCCTCCCGGCTTAAGTGCTCCCAGGTTGACACGCTTCTCGAAGTGCCAGTGAAGTAACATTCTCTAGGAGACTGATGGGAAATGAAATATAAATTCCGCAGCTGCCTCCCCTCTCCCCTAGCTCACCCCTATGGCCACATGGGAAGTTCCCTATGTCCAGCTGATGGAGGAGAAAAACCCAGTCTGGGGCTCACAGATGGGTCAATTCACTGTTTTGTGGCAAGCTAGAGATAAATGCTGCCACACTACACGCATTCAGGGGTGACACTGAAACCACTGGGAGGGGAAAGCCTCACCGTGGGTGTAGCTTCCAGGAGTAAACCTTGTGTGGAGGAAGACATGACCTGACATGAAGATAAACACACACTCCTGGGAAGTGGTGAAAGGCCTGGCTGGCTGGATAGGTATCTGAAAAGGTTAAAAGATCAGAGGCAAAGAGGTATAGGAAGAAGTAGGTGGGTGGACCCAAGGGAGTAGGTACAGAGTGACCCACATCAGTGCCCACCATCCGTATCCCTTTGCAGAGGGGGCCCTAAGCAACAAGTAGATAGTAGGCATCAGTCAGGCCCTGCCCTGGCCACCCTCATGCTTGCACAATGGGTCCACGAATGGAGGAGTCACGGCAGCTCCCTTTCACCATGGCTGATTCATCTACTGCCGATGCTGCTAACTATGTGAACTGTCAGCTGCAGAGACCAATGCTGAGCCCTCAATGGGACCAGTCCTTGAAGAAGGAGAGCATGACTTTTGGTGGTAAGCTGATTACATTGGACCCCTTTCACCCTAGAGTAGGTGACAGTGTGTCACTATTGGGATTGAAACATCTTCTGGGCATGGGTTTGTCTTTCCCGCCTGCACCATCTATGCCAGAATCACTATTCAAGAGCTCGCAGAGTCTCTGTGTTCCCCCCTCCCCACCAAATTCTTATTTTGAAGCCCTAACCCCCAACAAGATTGTACAGAAATACCTCATTTTACTGTGCTTCACTTTATTGCAATTTGAAGATATTGCATTTTTTACGAATTGAAAGTTTGTAGCAGCCCTGCCTTGAGCATGTCTGTCAGCACCATTTTTCCAACAGCATTTGCTCACTTCGTGTCTCTGTGTCACATTTTGGTAATTCTTGTAACATTTCAGACTTTTCCATTATGATTATATTTGTTCTGGTGATCTGTGATCAGTGATCTTTGATGTTACTATTGCAAAACTAATTATCATTCACTGAAGGCTCAGATGATGGTTAGCATTTTTTAACAAGAAAGTATTTTTTAATTAAGGTACCTATATTTTTTTAGACATAATGCTATTGCACACCTTACAGACTACAGTATAGTGTAAATATAACTTTTATATACACTGGGAAACTAAATAATTTGACTCATTTTATTGTGGTGGTCTGGAACTGACCACACAATATCTCTTGAGATATGCCTATATTTGGAGATAGGGCCTTTGTGGAGGTAATTAAGGTTAACGAGGTTATGAGGGTGGGGCCCTGATCTCATAGTTTTAATGTCCTTTTAAGAAGTGACACCAAAGAGTTGGCTCTCTCTCTACCCTGTGAGGACATGGCCAGAAGTTGGCCATCTACAAGCCTGGAAGCGAGTTCTCACCAGGATGGAATCAGCAGGCACCTTGATCTTGGACTTCCCAGCTTCCAGAAAGGTGAGAAATAAACTTCTGTTTTATAAGCCACCCAGTCTTTGGTGTTTTGTTATGGCAACCACACAGACTAAGACACTTCTCAAATTCCTTGCCCTCAAATTCTTGTCTCTAGATATGCTTTGAGGAAAATCAAAGTAAGAAAGTCAGTAGAGAAGAAAGCTATTGGTTTTTTTTTTTCCCTAAACTTTTTATTTTGAACTAATTTTAGACTTTGAGAAAAGTTGCAAAAATTGTTTCTGTATATCCCTCACCCAGCTTTCCTAATGCCAACATCTTACAAAACAGTAGAATGTTGATTAGAACCGGGAATTTAACATTAATTTAATACTATTCACTACACTGAAGACCTGAGTTGAATTTTACCAATTTTTTTTCACTAATGTCCTTTTTTTGTTCCAATTCTATCCAGGACCCCACGTTGCATTTAGCTGTTGTTTCTTCTTAATCTCCTGCAGTCTGTAAGAGCTCTTCATTCTTTCTTTGTCTTTCATGACCTGGATGCTTTTGAAAATTATTAATCAATTATTTCGCCAAATGTTCCTCAACTTGGGTTTGTCAGATGTTTTACCATGGTTGGCCTGAGGTTATACATTTTGGGCAGGAATACAAGAAAAATGATGTTGTGTATCCTTCTCAGTACCTAATACAAAAGAGATTCACGATGTCTCACCACTGGTGCTGCTTACCCTGATCACTAGGTTAAAGAGATTTCCTTTTTTTTTTTTTTCACACATGCACACTGTATTTTATTTTTACAAGAGATAAATAAACTGACACCAAGCATGGCAAATGGATGACCACAACAAAAGCAACAATGATTGCAATTACCAAACATGAAACACACTCATACTGTGTCATAATATTGACATTCAGTCCAGGAATCCTCCACTGTAACGACTCCTTTACTTTGCAGTGAAAATTGATTTGTATATTTTTTGCCTCTGAGTCCTTGTGGGATTTTTTTTTAATTCAAACAGAAAGTCACAAAAATTATAATCATCCTCATCAGTTCACTCAGTCCCATGTAATTAATGTTTTTTTTTCATCTTGATCTTTTGTTAGCACTTTTATGAATTCATCAGTTTTCCATTAGAGTTCTGAAAATGCTTCTCTACTATAAAGTTACATCTTTCCCTGCGTAATTAATAAATATCTTGGGCAAAATACTTTGAGACTATGCAAATTCTAATTTTCCTAGAACTTTTGCCCACTAGTTTTAAAGTTACTGATATTTGCAAATCTATCCTGCATCCAGTCACATTAGCAAATTCTTTTACTAATTTGAAAAGATTTTTAGTAGAATCTCTTGTGCTTTCTTTTTTTTTCTTTCTTTGCGGTACGCAGGCCTCTCCCACCATGGAGCACAGGCTCCAGATGCACAGGCTCAGCAGCCATGGCTCACGGATCCAGCCGCTCCACGGCATGTGGGATCCTCCCGGACCGGAGCACGAACCCGTGTCCCCTGCATCAGCAGGCAGACTCTCAACCACTGTGCCACCAGGGAAGCCCATCTTGTGCTTTCTATTACATTCATATCAGATATACATAAAGATAGTTTTAACATTCATATCAGATTACATAAAGATAGCTTTATCTCTTAATTTTCATTGATTATAGCAACTATTTCATTTTCTTGTCTTATCACAATTGTCAAACTTAAACCATTTCAGGCAATAATGAGGATAACAAACATCCTGATTTGTATATTTGATGTGAATGATTTCAGTATTTTGCCATTTGCTATAATGGGGTAAGTCTTGATGTAAGTCTAGGGAAAGTGGTATTTTCCATATTTAAATAATTTCCTTTTATTTCTATTTTACTAATTTTTTTGTTGTTCAGAATGGCTATTAAATTGGCAAATGCTAATATAATTATATCTCTTCCTTTAATTTGTTGATGCAATGAGTTATGTTGTCAGATTTCCTAATGTTAGATCTTCTTTCCATTCCTGGAATGAATCCTACTTAGTCATAATGCATTCATTTTAAAATGTATCACCGGATTCAATATGCATCTATAACCACAAAGGAACTGGGTCTATAGTTTTCTCTTTTGGTTCTATTTTATAAGATTTGGGTTTTGTTTTGTTTTGCTTCATAAAATAAATCAGAGTGGTTTTAATTTTTTCCTGTGGTCTGGATCTATTATGATCTTGATTCAAACAACTGAATTTTGAATGCTTCCTTTCATAATTTTTCCCTGATCCAAACATCTTTACAAATAAAAAAAAACTCCATCATGGAAGGTGTGCATGTGTGGAGAGGAGGGTATATAGGTATTTTCCTCTTGACTTTGCTGTGAACCTAAAACTGCCATAAAAATAAAATCTATTATAAAATAATTCCATCAGCTGGCAAAACTACTGTAACATTAGGTGGATGCCCCCGAAAGTATCCCGATTCATACTTTTTTCCTCAATCTGAGTGAGAATACTAGAAACAGAAAGAGCAAAGAGTACAAGGTAGGTGGTGAGGTAGGGAAAACTAGTTTCAGTTAATCTGAGTATTAAATTAACAACATGTAAATCATATGCAAAGTAGCATCCGATTGCTTGGGGATAAGGACTCTGGCACTTTCTGAAAAAACACTGAGTTACTGTTTATACTATTAACAAAACCCTAAATAAACAGAAGGTTCACCTTGTGGGGTACTTTTGTTGAAGAATTTCTGTGACAAATGTTTAGAAAATGTATTAATCACTTTTCTAACCTTAAAAGTACAGAGCAGCAAACATCACAGCTTCGGTCTCTGACAGTTGAGATTGTTGACCATTACAAAAATTAAGACAGTCTTGGGGATTTTGAAGAAGGGGGATTTTGAAAAGGGGAAAAGGGGATTTTGTTTTTAGGAACAAATTTCTGATTCACAAAGGTGTTCTTTTCCACCTGACCCGTCTATTTTTTTTTATTGAAGTTTAGTTGATTTACAATGTTGTGCCCATCTCTGCTCTACAGCAAAGTAACTGTTATACACATACATACATTCTTTTTTTTTATATTCTTTTCTATCATGGTTTATCCCAGGAGATTGGATATAGTTCCCTGTGCTATACGGTAGGACCTTGTTGTTTATCCATTCTAAATGTAATAGTTTGCATTTACCAACCCCAAACTCCCAGTCCATCCCTCTCCCTCCCCCACCCCCTTGGCAACAACGTCTGTTCTCTATGTTTGTGAGTCCGTTTCTGTTTTGTAGATAAGTTCATTTGTGCCCTATTTTAGATTCCACATATAAGTGATATCATATGGTTATTTGTCTTTCTCTGTCTGACTTACTTCACTTAGTATGATCATCTCTAGTTGTATCCATATTGCTGCAAATGGCATTATTTCATTCTCTTTATGTCTGAGTAGTATTCCATTGTATATATGTACCACATCTTCTTTATCCATTCATCTGTACTTGACCTGTTTGTTAAAAGTGGATATACAAGATTATAAAGTTTCATTTACTTTTGTGTTCCCTGTACCTCTCACAATGCCTGATATACAGAAGTCAAATATATTTATTAAATGAATAAATAAATGAATGAATAGCAATAATTCAAGTTAATCGAGCATTTTAGTTCATTGAGGCTAGTGATATATTTTGATGAAATATGTTTTTCGTTAACGAATGAGGTTAAATCATATGAAATTACCATTTTGCAGATCAAAAACTGTCATATATTAATAATTTCATATGGTTCAACCTAATATCTAACCTCAAATCTGAAAATAACATTTACTATTTCAGGCCTGTGACTTAATAGAATATTATTTGATATCCATCTGAACTGCAGCCAGTCTGATCCTTCTTGATGATACAACACAGTAGCTTTGAGCTAAAGCGTTGGAGAAATAAACCCATGTTCAAATCTTGGTTCTATCTCCTACTAGTTGTGTGACCTTGGGTAAATTCCATAATTTCTCTGAGCTGAAATTTCCTCATCTATTAAATGGGGATAACACTTTCCTCATAGTGTTGATATGAAGACAAACTATGATGGTAAAATGAAGTGCTTGACACAGTGCCTACACATAGTAAATGATCAATAAATGGTTTATATTACTCTTATTATTATTAATTAATTTATTTATTTTAGTTGCCTCTCTCTAGGATATTGAACGTCTTGTCATTTCAAAACCAATTTATAGTGGTAGATAGTTGTGATAGATGTTGCAATGGTGTTTTGGGTGGGAATATTGACTAGGAAGAGGCCCAAAGGAACCACTTTTGGACTGAAACTGTTCTAAGTCATAATCTGAGTGATGGCCACATGAGTGTACACCGGTGTAAAACACCATCATTGTATACTTAGGACTGGTGCAGTTTTCTCTCTGTGTTATAACTCCATAGAATCTTTGCCTATTTGTGGGGTGGTACTAAGATGGGGAAGAAGCCATTTAAATACCCAGCAACACAAATGGAGGGAATTAAGCACTGCGCTTTATTTTCTGAAAACCTTCATATCTTCATGTAAAATGCCTCCCCCCGCCATCTTCCCTCTCCCTGTGGCCACCCTGCCCTCCAGCCTCTCTGCCTTTAGAATCTGCAGCACACACACATAACCCAGCACACCAGGTAGACGCGGTCATGAAAAATGGGAAAAGGGCAGTTTATAGACAACCTGGTGAACAGCAAAGTACAATTTATATATGGTGTGTGTAAGGGTGTGTGTGTAAGGGTGTGTGTAAGGGTGTGTGTAAGGGTGTGTGTGGAATGGAGGTTGAGGGTCAGCACAGGAATTTCTTGTTTCTGGCAAATGAGTTGGTCAATATGGGATGTTGATTTAGTTGAGGGATTGTCATCAGTACCCATGACATTTAAAAAAGAGCCAATACTTAATTGGTGCATAACCTCCCCCCCCCCCACTGCTCGCTCTCTCTCTCTCTCTCTCTCTTTCTCTCTCTCTCTCTCTCTCTCTCTCTCTCACACACACACACACACACACACACACACTGATATTTAGGACCTTCCTTTTATTTAATTCCTCCTACTATAATCAGGGATCTCTCTTGCCACGTTCTCTGTAATATCTTTGTTCCCAGGAGAAATCCCACTGTTCTCCTCTGCTTGCTGTGTTTGTGAGGTCATGTCCACATACATTAGGAGCCTGGACTTTTCTGCGGAAGCCATCGAAACAAATGCCTACCTCGGCACAAATGAATATGTTTAAAGACTCCGGTTTCCACATGGCCTAAAACATTTCTGAGTGTGGGGAGAAAATGCAGCAGGTTTCCCTTGGATGTACGACTGAATAAAAATCTATCAACTTGGTCCTTACGGCAGCTGTGCGGATATTACCACGGTTTAAACTTCCTGGAACCTTTTGGAGCCTCCTGGAGCATCATGGAAGATGGTCTTTAATCAGGACGCTCTTCCTAACTGTCCCCTTCACGTTTATCAAAAGCAACACCAGCAGCGAGCCGATCAATCGCCCCAAACTGTTTTTAGACGCGTCTCTTCCTCAGAAGAAAGGGAAGAGTTATTTCAATTCACACCACACACCGCTTTATGAAGATGATTTCAGTCATGATTTCCTATGTGCCTGTGTAAAAGAAAGAGTGGAAATAAAGAACAAAACCAATAAAGACCAAACCAAAAGCACATGTCCTGAAGGGGCGCACACCAGGCGAACAATGGCTGTTCAACAGATGACTCCACCGAAATGTAAAATATTCCACAATGTCATGGCAGCTTTGAAATGCTACACTTTCTGGCGCTCATCTGTTAATCATCTGAGGGGACTTTCTCAGCTAAGCAACAGGGACGGTCTTTTCTTTCTAAGTTCACACAACTGGCAGGGCACGCGATTCAGGATCGAAGTGACAGATAGGACAGAAAGACAGCCAGCAAACCACTACACAAAGAAAAAAACAAAGGAAGAACCAGAGAAAGAGAGAGGGCAAGCGAGCTGTTTTGACCCCCCTTCACTTCCAAATGAAAACTCACTGACTATATTTTTGGCATATAAGCTTCTCTTTGAGTTAGTTTCAAATCATAAAGCTATAATCATATTAACGATTAATGACATCAGGGAAGCAAAGTGACATAATGAGAAGATTTAAGGTTCTACACAAAAATATTTAAAGAATCTCTCATGAAATCCATCTATTTTAAATAGTATCTTTCAAAGCAAAGAAATCATCAACAGCCCTAAATTTAAAACCATAGATAAAATGCCTCCCCCACCGTTATCCCAGACAGGGTCATTCCAGATACATACGATTTAAAAAGTACTGTTTTCCAGAAAACAATAGTAACCCCAAGCAGAGAGAAGATGTGAATCTCATAAATATGACACCTTGAGGACACATTGTATGAGTATGAAATAAACTACATGCACACACCTGTGTACTATGTATGCATCCCTTCGTGAACAACTGGATCTCTTGTGACATGGACCCGTGCAAGTGATGGAGAAGTCAGTCAGGGGACCCTGGACTGTTACATTACCTCCAAGGAAGACCATTCTGCTTTTTCAGGGAGATTGTCTAAGTGTCCAAACACAGACGAGGCTGTCCTCAGGGTGATGAGGTTGCCATTGGCATGATTCAAGCAGAAGCTTGAAGGGCCCTTGGTGGACATGATGGACCAAACCAGTAGTTCTCTAACTTTGCTGTACGCAGAATCGCCTGGAGAGCCATTAAATGGTTAAAGCCATTCCTATTTACTGGCTGCGTGCTCCCGGGATGAAACTTAGGCATCTTTATTCTTTAAGGCTCCCTAGGTGGTTGGAATCACCCAGGGGCTAGATCAGTGCTCGAGAGCCCCAGCAGACAAGTGTTTCTCAAAATTCCCTTGCACATGAGCCACCTGTGCATGTGGTTGAAATGCAGATTCTGACCCAGGGGGGCTGGGGTGGACCTGAGAGTCTGGCTTTCCTGACAGTCTCCAGGTGAGGTCCAACCTGCTGGTCCGGGAACCACACTTGGAGTCACGGGTCTCAGATGACTTAAGTCCTCTTGAATCCAGAGTTCCTCTGGGATTCAGCATCATTTGGGGGAAAGAAATAGGGCACTGTGGTCAGATAAGGAGTGGTCCTGCCACCTTCCCTGGCTGCAAGCTGAAGGCAAGTCACTTTTCTCCTGAGCCTCAGTTTCTCCATTTGAAAAAAGAAGGGTTTTGGAAAGCCCTGCAGGTCCTCCTCCAGCTCTCTGAGGCTCTGGGGAGGGAGAGCCCACAGTTTCGAGAATGCCCCACGATTTCTAGAATGCAGGTTGCAGGGAGGCCTCTTGGGCTCCAGAATTATACCTGTGCCCTTGTCCTTATCCTTCACTGATCTGCATTTGTCCTCATATACATTGATCGGATGGAAATCTAGACGGGACAGTGGCAGTCAGTTCTTCCAGAGGGGTCAAGTCGGGAAGGCTGCAAAGACGAGGTGACTGAGTTGGAAGATGAGTGTGCAGACTAGGGGACGGGGCAGGGATCAGTGTGAGCCCTCGTGGCAGCTGGAGGCCTTTGGATGGGGGGGTGCGGGGTATCAGGAGAGAAGTGGTTGAGTCCCGTGGAGAGATGGGGGCAGGACCAATGGAAACATGTGGGCAAGGTGAAGTTTGCTTTGTTTCCAAATCGATAGTCCTTAGTATCTGTTAGGCATTCATTTAGATTAGAGGTTGAGTGCCACAGTGGGGAGAGCAAAGAAGGAGAAAACTCCCTCACCTACCTCAGTGGAATTACCTTATGTCCTAGCAATTCAGTGCTGGCCCCAGCTCACAAAAAGCCCGGCAGCTAAATGAACACATCCTTATTAGAGAACAGTTTCAGAAGTGTCTATGGTCCTGGAGCATGGCCCTGGGTCTCTACTCCCCCTTTAGCAGATGCTGTTGGTTCCTCCATCACTAGGGTGGCCAAGCTTCCCAGTTTTTTTGCAACTGAGAGGTTTCAGGATTTGAGACGTTCAACACTAGAAGCCCTAGCAGTCTAGAAAGGTAGGGAAGTTAATTCTCTGAATGGATGAATGGCCCAGTCTTCCCTTCTTTGGAGAGACTATTCTGAGACACATTCGACAAGTTTTCTCAGAGCACTGCAGTGAGACGAGCCCCAGTTACCTGTGGCAGTAACTTCTTAGGAGGAAGATAAAGGGATATGTCACCAACCTGCTGATTTTGCCCCACATGACTCTGGGGACTCTGGGACCAAGGCCATCCTACGGAGATGGGAGAGTTTTCCTGCAATTGGCCATCACTTCCAATTATCAGCACAAGTGGAAGGCAGCTTTTAGACTGAAGCTTCACTCCCCTCCCCAGGGCTCAGCGGCGTTTAAAATTCAGTCACTGTCATCAGCAAACCCCTCTGAGCAGAAACAAGCCCATCATCCTCTCCGGCCTTGCAAAGGTGTTTAAGATATCTAAATATTTTAAAGGTATCTACGAGGATTGGATTCTTTTCTTAGTGGTGACTTGATGAATAAATGATGCCCTAATTTCAGTTTAATTATTGTCTAATGCTCTCTAATTCATTTCAGATTGGTGTTTAACTTCTTTCCAACTTGACAACCTTTCAGGCAAAACTGATAAAAAAAAAAAAAAACCTGGAGCTTCCTTTACAATAGGAATGGATTAGTTGTCTCTAGATCCCAACTAAAGAAAAATAGCTGTTTAAATCCCTAATATTTTTGGCACTTTGTAAATTTAAACCCCAACCAAAACACATATGTAAAAACATTTTAAGTCAGGGAGGGATACTTGCTCAGAGCCTGAGACTTTGTTCTGCTGAGTTTCAGCACGGAGCATATTTTTACGGTTGAATTATAAGCCCCTGAAAATAGGTTTATTATGGAAGTGGGAGCACACAACTATAGCCTATAGCAACATGAATGGCCCTGTTATCATAATGCTTAGAGCCCCTTCTTTGTGCTGAATCGGCAAAGCAAGACACCTGCTTTGGCCTTTTTGCTAATACATGTCAATGTCAGTTAACAGCTGTGTCCCTCTTTAGAAATATGCCCCAAAGTTTTTAGTAATCCTTGCATTGCTAGGGACCCCTATGTCTCCATCTCAGGAATGAATGTATCATTTATAGTAGGATACTTGTGACATTAGAAATACATTCTCTCGTGGAAGGAGAAATCAGGAGTTTGGTGAAGTTTTGCTTTAGTGGTGGCTGTGTATTGCTTGGGTATTTAACTGCCTGCTATCGAGCAGGTTTCTCACCAGACAGAAAGGACAGGTGTAAATCCCTCAGGCACGTTCCTTGAGGCCGGGAAAGAGAGTACAGTACGTACAGGAGGAATCTCAGTTTAAGATGCTATCACTTGCCCCAAGTTCAAATGCTCTGCATTCTTTTGGCATCTGAAGTTCTCCTTAAGAAGCCTACAGGTTTATTTTCTGTAGTTATTAAACTAAAAAGTGAAACATTTGGAATTCTATTGCATGAAACAGACAATTTCCATAACAGAATTAAAATTACACTCAGCTGCAGGGTAGATCGCCGCTGTGATTGGCTGGAAAAGGCAATCCCCAATTATGGGAGCCTGCTCGCAGAGGCTTGGTCTCCGGGTGAAAAATCATAAATGCCAAAACTGCCCTAAACACGTGCAGAATTAAGCTGTGTAGAGGAAAGTTAGACATTCGTCAATTCAACGTAGTCTACTATCAGTAAGCCAGAGCCATACTACCTAGAACAGTTGACTAAGTCTTGGTTTCCCTCCCTCTCCTCCAGCCCTCCCCGACCTCCGGCTCAGGAAGACTCAAGAGCATTTACTGAGTGTTTACTGTGTGCTAGGCACTGTTGTTAGCACTTTCTATGTATTAATACATAAAATCCTCCCAACAGCCCTAGAAGTAGGTGCTGTTATTACTCCCATTTCTACGGAGGGAGATTATTGTTTCCTAATAAGCTTAGCAGCTGGGCAGAAATGCTATGAACTTTGGCTTTGCTGACAGACCTCCCCAGGTTTGCATCTCAGCTCTCCCAGATATCAGTTGTGTGACCTTAGGTAAGTAAGTTACTTAGGCTTTCTCTGCTTCAACTGCCATTAAAATGTTATTTCTCTAAAATGGGGATAACAATGTGAGATTATAGTTAAGGGTTCTTGAGATAAAAATTTCTCTTTTATTACACAGGAGAATCCTATATTCTGATTGCTAAACAGAATTTTTTTTTTTTTGGCAGTACGCGGGCCTCTCACTGTTGTGGCCTCTCCCGTTGCAGAGCACAGGCTCCGGGTGCGCAGGCTCAGCGGCCATGGCTCACGGCCCCAGCCGCTCCGCGGCATGCGGGATCTTCCCGGACCGGGGCACGAACCCGTGTCCCCTGCATCGGCAGTTGGACTCTCAACCACTGCGCCACCAGGGAAGGCCCGCTAAAGAGATTTTAAAATTATCTCTTCAGGTTATTTCCCATGAGTTCAGGCTTTCATACTCTTCTCCAAACATCATGACACACGTCTAAGGGATCGTGGTGTATCTGTGTGTGCGCCCAGCATGGAAGTGAGGAGTGGTGTCAGGGAAGGAGATTGGAACCAAGAGCAAGATGGTCTTTCTCCTTTTGAAAGCAAGGGCTGCAAAGACTGCATAAACTCAAAGTTGCCTGAGAGTGAAGCCACAATGGAGGGAAACAGAGGCAAGAAAGGAAAATAGCAAAAACCCCCACAAAGTCCCAAGGATGTCATTCTAGCATCTTGATCCAGCCCTACCTGAAGTTACGTGACCCATAATTCCCACCCCATCCTGGCTAGTTTGAATTGAGTTTCTGTTACATGAAATTTTAAAAAATACAGTCTATAGGTGGAAGAAGTTAACTGCATGCTGACCACCAACATGTAGTCTCCAGACCAGTTGGAACCAGAAGGTTCTGGAAACATCACCCTGTTACTTCACCATCAACCAATCAGAAGGATATTCACAGGCTGATTGCACACCCTGCAACCTCACCCCTAATGTTGCCTTTATTTATTTTTTAAAGATTTTTTTTGATGTGGACCATTATTAAAGTCTTTATTGAATTTGTTACAATATTGCTTCTGTTTTATGTTTTGTATTGTTTTGGGTTTTTTTTTGGCCACGAGGCGTGTGGGATCTTAGCTCCCCAACCAGGGATCGAACCCACACCCCCTGCACTGGATGGTAAATCCTTCCACTGGACTGCCAGGGAAGTCCCTAATGCTGCCTTTAAAAACCCTTCCGTGAAAGCCATCTAGGAGTTCTGGTCTTCTGAGCGTGAGCTGCCTGTTTTCCTTGCTTGGCCCCAGGTTGGGCGCCTTGCCATAAATGCTATACTTTTCCTCACCAAAAAAAAAAAAAAATCTAAAAAAATACCCTACTTTATTTCCCCTTCCCTCTTCTCTTTCATGATTCAAATATAATTGGAGAGATAGTATCTAGCCATCCAATCTTCTTTCCTTCTATCCATGCACGCATCCATCCTTTCAGTTATTCATTCATTCAACAAACATCCACTGAGCACTCACGTAGAGCCAGACGTGAAAGAACAAAGATGAATGTGCTTCTGTTCCTTGAAGAGCTACAGGCATACTCACAAAACTGCTACTATTCTTTAGAAATGAGCATTGAGAAAGGTAGTCCTGTGAATGGGACGGTGTGACTTCAGAGCAAATTGCTTAATATCTGTGTATCATGTCTTTAAGTTTCTTAAAATATTGTATAGATTATACTTTAGGTTTTAGTAGAGTTCCCACTTTTTCCTTCAATCCCCTAAACTGAATGATGATGTGTGTTTAAATGAAGGAGTGAATTCTTAACCTTCAGGACCCCACCCCACACACACATCCTTTGCACTGCCCTCAAAAGACTTCAGCCTTGGGCTTCCCTGGTGGCGCAGTGGTTGAGAGTCCACCTGCCGATGCAGGGAACACGGGCTCGTGCCCCGGTCCGGGAAGATCCCACGTGCCGCGGAGCGGCTGGGGCCATGAGCCATGGCCGCTGAGCCTGCGCGTCCGGAGCCCGTGCTCCGCAACGGGAGAGGCCACAACAGTGAGAGGCCCACGTACCAACAACAACAAAAAAAACATGAGCTTAAAAAACTGAAGAAGAGACTGGCCTGTCCAACTGATAAATTATTTTTCAGCCAATTCTCTCTAGTTAGGGTACGTAAATCTTATCACTAAAATGATCAAACATAATGCAAATTTATTAGGAATGCATCCTTGATTTGTTTTCATTTGAGATTACTGTGGGCTTATTTATTTATTTTGCAAATAAACTATGAAAACCTCTAATGTGCGATATTATTTGGTAACAAGATTGGATTTAGAATTCACGTTGAACATAATAGGCTATCAAAGGAGCTGTCACATCAGAATCTTTTGTGTTGTGTGTGTGAAATGTTCAAAGTAATTACAAATGTGACAAAATCTAAACTGTACATTTGAGAAGGAAATCGTGCTAAAAACTCTTGCTTGATGTTCAGATAATACGAGCAGCTTATAAGCCTTTGTGTTTTGTTCTCTGTGTTGTAAATAGTATCAGAAGCATCCCAAAGTCGTGGATTATTTATGAAATACAGATTTAAAAATCTGGTGTTTTTTAAAAAAATAAAGTTATACTTTTCAGTCTGTTCCATATGGCAGTATTGCTTTTCCACATGCTTACCATCCTTTATCAATATTTGTATTTTTCTTAGTGACATAATCAAACATATGATTACGTTTCAACACAGGGATGTCAATCACAAGTTTTGGATGGGTGAGAGTAGGAAAAACTCTCATTTTGGTGGTGACCAAAAGATGACCAAAGATGAGAGATAGGAGACCCATCAGTCACTTTTTTATAAAAACATTTTTAGAGAGAGATGGGGTAAAAATTGGGGGTTGTAGAAAAGAAAAGCTCTATTCCTTCTCCCTTTCTTTCTCTCCCTACATCACCATCTTCCCCTAACCCACTCTACAATTCGGGGCTCAAATCTTCCAGCCGAATGCATGTCCCCAGCCTTCCAATCCCTGTATAAAAGGGAGGAGAATCTTTTCTCCTTTGGAACTTAGACTCCAAGTGTTTGCTCAAAGGGACAGTGTCAAGGTCAAAATAGGAAAGAGATGTATCCTGGTAGCACTTTCCGTAATGCCATGTTCTGTTGGTATTTTGACCTTGAGCCACCATGGCATTCAAGGCCTCTACAGCAGCACTTCTCAAACTTGAATGTGTGGAAGGTTCACCCAGGGTCTCCTATATGGATTCTGATTCAGGAGGTCTAGGGTGCGACCTGAGGTTCAGTGTTTCTAACAAGCTCCCAGGTGATGCTGAGGCTATTGGTCCTCGGGCCACACTCTGAGGAGGGAGGTTCTAAAGAACCTTGAATCTTGAATGAAGCATTGAGACAAGTGTGTGTGTGTGTGTGTGTGTGTGTGTGTGTGTGTTGGAATTGAGCTCCTAAGACTTGGCCAGTTCTATGCCAGCCAAATCAGCCCACGTGCTCTGATGAGTAGCCAAAACATTTTTGCATCCTTGTGAAGTGCTGGGCACTTCCAGATTCTTACTATTATTGCAATCCCCATTTCACAAATGAGGCCCAGAGAAGTTAAGTTTCTTGTCCAGGGTCACAGAGCTAACAACAGAGGTAGGACTTTTGGGACCCCAGCCCGCCAGGATCTGTACTGTACGCCCTGAATCACAAGGCTATACTTCCTCTGAAAATGTGTTTCCAGCTCTTTCCCTTCCCAGGACTTCTGCATATGCTGTTCTCTCTGCTAAGATTGCCCTTCCCCACATTTTGCCTGACTGTTCACCCTTGAGATTTCAGCTGAAATATCCCTTAGAGAGGCTTTCTCTGATGGTTGTCTCACTGCAGATTAAACATGTCCTGCTTTTTTCCACATCACATTGCTTTCCCTCATAAGTATGCTCACAATTTTCAATTACTTGCTTATTAGCATTAATTTGCTTTCATATCTAGTTCCCTCACGAAACTATAAGCTCTGTGAGGCTGAGGCTGCTTATTTCACCAGCTCCTAGCACTATGTCCAGAACAGAATAGGGGCTGTCTCATTACTTGACTGACTGATAGAGTGACTGATGCACTAAGTGAATGAACGAATGAATGAATGAAGTGAATTTACGTTCTGCAAATACCTACTAAGCCACTAGGGGGCAAGTATACTCACCACACTTACTGACTAGATGTAAATGTATCACATATGGTTGACATAACCAAGAAAGTGAATGCAAACAGTATTGCACTTCTTACATGTGCCATTGGCTATACAATAGGTGGAGTAAAAAACTCATCTAAAGTACATTAAAGAATGAGAGTATGGGTTTCAAAAGTCTACTCATTTCTAACTTCCTGATATCGTCCTGACCAGACATTAAAAAAAGAGCCTGAGATGATTTTCAGGTTTTCGGAGCACATGTCTACTTTTATTCCTCTTTGCTCAAGTCCTGCTCCAGACTCAGCGCGTTTTTCTTCCCAAGGTGTGTAGGGAGCTTGGGGAGCTGCCACCCTCGGAGAGGGATGGATATAGGCTGTTACGGAGACATGGTCCATGGATATGGCTCCATGATGAGCCACCAGGACGTCCAGCATGATGATCGGGAGGATAGCTGTCATGGCTTGAGTTCCCCCAGAAGCAGATCCTGATACGAGTATCCTGGGCAAGTTGTCTGTTGAGAAATGAGACAGGGATGTGGGTGCCCGAAGCTTAATCCCACGGGGAGACTCTGGGAAATGTTAGGGTCCCTCCTCAGATATTCCACTCAAAGGATGAGAAGCTCAGACATTCACACCCAACTCCATCCAAGTTAATACGCAGGCATGTCCAGCCTGCCTGAAGTGGGCAAGACCCCTCTCTTCCAGGACCTGAGAGAGGGCCCCTGAGCAGAGGTACAGACAAGTGGCACAGTCATTTGTTAAGGAGGGAGCTTGGTAGGACACTTATGTCCCTGCAACGGCCATGCTGATTCACAACCTAGTCTAGAGGATGAATCTTGGAGATGATGGACCATGAGTCTGACTCAGAATTTATGTCTCAAGTTCCTCAAACCCCTAAGTACCTCCGATGCCCCCAAAAGCCACCAAGAAGAAGAGAATATTATAGCCTAGAGCTGTCACTATCCCAACTTCCACCATTAATGTGGTCATTTGTCATCATGAAGGAAGCCCGTTTTGTCAATGCCACTGTCCCTTCATTTTCAGATTTGTGAGATGACATCTCTTCTAAGTACAGATATACTCGTGGATTTTAGTCTGCCATCCTGTGTGATCTTGGACTTGGGTCTAAAATTTTCTGACCCTATGTTGCCTTGTCCATGGAAGGAAGGTGAGGACACCCTTACCATGTCTATTTCACAAGGATGTTATGAGAAGAGACGAGATAGTATCTGAAAACCACTTTGAGCTCTGGAGAAAAGTGCTCTTATGAGCTAAATAAATATAAGTTATTACACAGTATTATTTTAACCTGGCCCAAGTTTAGATTAGTTGTATGAATCATTCATCAACCTTTACTTTGTATAATTAAAAACGTGTGGTTCTTGGAATCTTTGTTTGGGAGGCAAGTTAATGTGGCGGGACTGGGATTGGCAAGTCCTTAGAAGTCAAAGACTTCTGGTCTAAAGACAGATGCACTGATTGATGGGTGAAGTTCTATGATCAGTTCTCATTTGGAGGTATCCTCAGTCAGCCTTTTTAGGAGTCTATGATTCATGTTTTTCCTTATTGGCCTGTTTCATATTGCCAGTCCTCCCATGGTATTTCAGAACGTATTCAAGTGTTGTCTCCAGTTTTTCATTTTACCCCCAAGTAAGTCTATGCCACGTATCTGTTGCCGAGGCTTTCTCTTTGCACGAATGTGTCAATGTTGATTGATTCTGGGAGGCCAGCTGAATAATTCACTCCTTTAAGAGGCAGAACCGTCTCCCCATCTGGGTTTCTCTCCAAATGTGCAAGTGCCTGATTTAAAAAAAAAAAAAAAAAGAGTGCAGATGAACCTATTTGCAAAGCCGAAATAGAGACACAGATGTAGAGAACAAACGTATGGACACCAAGCGGGGAGGGGGGTGGAATGGATTGGGAGATTGGGATTGATGTATGTACACTCCTATGTATGAAATAGATGGCTGGTGAGGGCCTACTGTATAGCACAGGGGAAAGAAAAGAAGGTACAAGCTGTTTGCAGGGCATATATTAAGTTAACCTTAAAAATGCATTCCAATATACATTAGGTACAGACAAATACTGTTTGATTCCACGTATACAAGGTACCTAGAATAGCCAAATTCATGGAGTCAGAAAGTACATTGGTAGATGCCAGGGGCCGAGGGGTTGGGGGGAGGGGAGGGGGAATGGGAAATTAGTGTTTAATGGGGACAGAGTTTCAGTTTAGGAAGGTGAAAAATTTGGGAGGTGGATGATGGTGAGAGTTGCACAACAATGTGAATGTCCTTAGTGCCACTGAACTGCACAGTGAAATATGGTTAAAATAGTATGTTTTACATTATGTGACTTTTACCACAATAAAAAAAAATTTTTTTAATAAATAAAAGGTGCCCTCCTTAATACGAATTGCATTGACCACAGCAGTGCATGAAGGGACACACCAATATGACAGTTAATTCTTAGAGCCTGTGTGCTTCCTGAGAGCAGTGGCTATGGTTCCCTCATTTTTGTGTCTCTTCCAAAATGCCCAGCACAGCACCCAGCATTCAATGGGCACTCAACAATTGCTAATTGAATGAGTAAATGCTAATAAAGAGGGGGAAAAAAAGAAATAAAAACACAATGAACCACTGAACCCAAGGATATCAGTAGCTATGGGCTCCCCATGTGTTAGTTATTAGCTATTAGTAGTGTGGGTGGTCTGCGAGAGATGGACTAATTCTTCTGTTGGCCACAGTGGTGTCAAACAGTATATTAACTATTGGGAACAAGGGTGTTGACTGGATTTCTGCCGTGCACTAAATGTCCCTAGCGACTCCGATGAATTAGATACATGTCCCCAAGGGCCCAAGCTATTCCTGGCTTGGAACTTACACAGTGGAAGGATCTGGTGGAACAAAAGGATGTCAGGTAAGGTCTGCAGGGATGTCTGCCCCTGCGTAAGCACACCAGGAAGCAAATTGTTGACAAATCCCACCCAAGTGTCGCTAAGGAGTGGGTTATGGAATAATGGGCAGGAGGGTAATTGACACCTTACAAGGAGCTTAGAGGGAGCTGTTTACCCACAATTTTGCCATTTCCTTCCTTTTAAAGCTTCATCACAAAATTTCTGCCATGATCACGCGCACTTATGATTAAAGAGTTACTGACAACACACACGCAGACTCGATCACAGATAAACCAAAGTGAACAAGTGAACCTCTATTACAGATGAATCAATATCTGTAATGATCTCTAGTTTTGTTTTTGTCCATTGATCATGTAGAACTCATCCACTTTTTAAACAATTATATTTCCCTTAATTTTTAACTGTAGCCATTTCTTCTTTGTTTTAGCATGGGAAACATGTTGCCCACTTCCTAGATCCAAACTTCAACCAATTTGCACTATGTTTTTTTTCTTTTATTTCAAGATTTAGGAGTTTTGATTCCCTCCTAAATTGTGAAGTGGTTTGTTCTTTAAAAGAAACCAGCAAACTATAAAAGGGTCCTTTAAACTTCTAGGACATCAGTTCACTTTTTCAGGAGAACAGTTTGAAGAGATGGGGTAAATGAAGTAGAAACATTCAGATTAAATTTCCTTTGAAATCCATGGGTTTTAAAATTAAGGGAAAGTGATTGGCAAAACATGTTTTGGTTTTTGCCGAAACTGAAATGTTTGAAAAATAGTTCAAGATGTTCTTCCACACCCCAACCAACCACATCCATCTGGGGCTATCCATCTCTAGTTTAAATCTATTTTTATCCATCCACTATGCAAAGAACAGAGCTCCTTACTGCAGCCAGAGGGCCACCATATTTTTCTAAGGGAGAAGAACATGCCGGAAGTCTGAAGAGTGGATACACAGTCTTATGTCCTACGTCCTGCTCACGATATTCTTTTCAGAAAAAGAAAGTTCTAGACTAGGTGGTTGTGAAAAGACAGTTGCTTCTACTAGACTTCGAATCAGACCAGGAATGTGAGAACAGTTCCTTTGCTTATGTGTCTATCATCTATCTATCTATTCATTCTCATAGTCAACCTTTCCTTCATTCAACAAATATTTATTGAGTGCCTCCCATGTGCCAGAGATTGTAGGAACATAAAAGGAAGTAAAAGACAGCCCCTGGTACTAGGGAGCTGACCATCTTTTACAGATATTTTTGGAGTGTAATGTGTGGAAGGTACCATATTTAGGGCTGAGTAGGGGCACGGAAGGAATGAATAGACCTGCTTGGGGATGACAAAGGGGAAGATTTCATGGAAGAGCCACAAAAGCTGACACAAGATGCAGGTGAAAAGAGGAGAGTGGTTGGAAAACCATGAAGCGTAAAGGAAGAGTATGTTGGAGCATTGGTTGGGATGTTATTCATTCTAACAGGTAGACCAAGGAGAGGTTGGGAAAAGCTAGGTGGATGCTCACTGGGGGTGGAGGAGGGTTGGAGGAGCTATTCCCCTACTGAGGATCCTTTCCTTTCTTTTCAAAATTTGGTTGCTGGCTCTCAACCTGTTTGGCAGCCTCCTGGTTGGTGCTGTAAGTCAGAGTCATGGGTTGGGGCTGAGCTCTGCCTGGACACATGTGAGCCTTCCCTCCTCTCTGGGACTTGGCTAGACTAGATGATCTATAAGGCCCACCAGAGAATAACCACATAGTCCTTGCTCTGAAAATGACCCAAATTGTAGATCCCCCTCCCCTTTTTTTATTCTAATAATCAGAGTTGGGAAAACTTGCTGCGGAAAGTCTTGTCTTCTCTAGTTGCACCTTGCAATTCTGATGCCCGTGGGCCTGTGTTAGCCTCTTCACAAACTGAAGCACCACGAAGGGATTTCTTACTTCAGAGAACAGCCAGGGGCCCTGGAGACATGTCTGCCTTGCGGACTGACAAACAGGCTTGGATGACACTCAGCTGTGACTATAGCTGTTTGGTTATGGTTTTCTTTGGGGTGTAATAAGAATTGCAGTTTCCTCCTATTGTACTGAAACTGCCAGTTAATTTGTAGCTGTGCGTCCACCTAATCGTAGGACTGAAAAGCTAGCTGTCCTTTGCATACATGAAAATGGTGATATTAGTAATTGGGTTGTCACGTGTGGCATAATACGTGGTTTGGAAGCCATTATAGGATTAGAGGCAATTTGGAGATTATCGTCTCCGTGACATCACCTATGGGTGTTGAGACTGGCAGGTCCGTGCTTTCTGTGATTCAGATGACATGGTTTGAAATATATGTAGGTCAGGTTTTCTGCTCTATTGCCCAAGGCATTATATATATACGAGAATCTGGACGACTCTATACCAAAGAGTTGCTTGACATTTTTCCGATGAGCACTGTACTATTCCTAAAGTCAGAAAATATAAAAACAAAGCGGAGTACACACGTGTAGGCTGATCCGATTTAAAACTAGCCCTTCCCTTTTTCCAGGTCCAGCTCTAAAGTGTATAGAGGATTTGCCATCATCATTCCTGCAAAGTGTCACGTGGAACTTCAGTTCCAACAATCAGCTCTTAGGAGTCTCAGCCTCTTTCTGAGTTTTGCAATGAGAGAGGAGGGAGTCTCTAAAGTTTTGGGGCTCCATCCCTACTTTGGTCCTTCCTTTGGCTCCCTCGCCTCAACAAGGCTTTATTTTCTCCCCTCCTGAAACCTCCTTCTCCTCCCTGGGTCCCGGCCCTGGACCCCATCAATGGATTGGAAAAAGCTAGAACAGGATGGCTCTTTCTAGGAGTTAGGAGATACACGTGGAAGGGATCAGCAGAGGCCACTCCGGGGAGCTTTTTACTTTCTGCTCCAGCCTTCTGAGATCTGTGCCCCTGGACATGCTACTTAACTTCTCTTAGCCACAGGTAAGAATGGGAGTGGGAAGAATAATGCCATTTCCATCCAGAATCCTTTTCTGACCCAATAACCCTTCTAGATTCTTCCCCAGCGCCCTTGCTCATGCCTCTCCCAGCACTTGTCTGCCTAGCTCTGTGAGCGAAGGGGACCATGAGGTTGACATGTAGACACACAGCAGTAGGGAATACCTGAGTTAAAAGAAGACTAAATGATTCCTCATGGCACAGGGTTTTGTGAGGCTAAATGAGGGACCACATGTGAGCTCCTAGGGCACACGTGTCACCTTATAGGCGTCAAGCAAAAGTCAGTGTCCTTTATTCATCCTTGTGTTGCAGGGGCTCCATCAAAGCTGTAGGGCTCGTTTGTGTAATCATCAAGATTCCTCAAGGCCCTCCGCATGGCCATGCTCAGAGACACATTGGCAGAACTGGAAATGTACACTGCCACTCTTCAAGTGTCAAGGAAGTCGTTCCACCTCACCAGGCCACACACCCCCAGAGCCATCCCTGTGAGCAGAGACTTCTGCATGGCAATGGCTGGGCCCCCAGTAACCCACAGACTCATCCAAGTGGGGACACCAAGCTCCAGAGATGAGGGAGGGCACAGGCAAGTCAGAAGTGTGTTATAGTGAGAAATTATGATGAATCTAGAAGCCACAAGACGTATACTTAAAGACAGTCAATATAATAATTATGTTTCTTTGCACGCTCGAATTTGTGGACCGACATTCATGCCTGCTACTTAGGTTGGCATTTAGGAGCTGAAACCATCCCTGGATAGGACTCAGACCTTTGCTCCTTCAGAGATCATCTGCCAGGCCCCGGGTGTGGAGTGTGTGTGTGTGTGTGTGTGTGTGTGTGTGTGTGTGTGTGTGTGTATGGGCTTTGAGCAATGGGGAAGTCCATGTGTTTTCACTTTGTGACCAAGTATCCCAGAGTCCCCCAAAGTCTTCTTTCAGATGTTGTTAGCATTATCAGTTCTTGAATTTTCTTAAGAAGCACATTTCATGTGGTTCCCTAAATGTTAGAACTCTTTTACCCCCAGACCCAGCAGAAGACTTTCATAGGGTTTCCATTAAATGACCACAATGAAATGCGCATCGTGCCATGTTTGAGAATCCCCACTTTAACAGGGGTCCGCTCTCATGCTGTCTGTTGGCGAGGCCTCCGAATCGCTCAAGTATGTCTCTAATTTGTGCTGCTCTCGGGAGAAGTATCAACAGTAAGAGATCACTTTCATAAGCGATATCATATCCTGATTGAACATTGCCAGGGAGTCTTAGGCCACTTGGTGGTTGCATAGGCCTTAGATCCAATTACAGCTGTAAAAGTGGTTTGCATTAGAAATTCTGACTCTACGATTTGATCATTATAAGTAGGATAAACCACCAAAAGAATGTGAATTGCCTTCACTAAAAGGATGTAATAGCCCAGAGAATATCTTTCATATTTCAAATTAGGGAAATCCAGCACTGCCCTCTTCCCTGCAACTACTCCTTTAACACTAGTCAAAGCAATGCCAAGTTCTGCATTTGGTGGGTATCTCTGGATCCTCCAGCCAAAGGGGTTTTAGTTCTTGAATAACCAAAAGGGCCTTCCTATAGGACCTCTTGCAGAGCTCACCCTGAGAACTGAGGTTCAAGGGTGCTGTATCAACAAAAGGCAGCTGTCCTACGCTTGTACTAAGTGCCCAGAGACTTTGAAATGGTCCCCTGCCCACCTTCCCCTCCAAGTGAC